>NC_043712.1:49423137-49588239 GCF_006229205.1 Suricata suricatta | reverse complement strand
TTAAAAAAATAAATTGTGTTATATTAAAAAAAAAGAAAATGGTTTTTAAAAGACCTTGTGAGTCATGAGATGAAGACAGTTAACTAGGAGTTAACAATGACCTTGTCTCGAGGGGATTGGTGTACTGGTGAGGAGTCCCAGAAACAGGGTCATGGCAGACAAAGCAAGGGGACATGGGGACACAGACTGTGCAGGCTGGAAGGAACAGTGATGAGCAGTCCACTTTCCAGAGGGGTGATGTGCCTTCGCCAGTTAGTGGAGCTGCTCGGTAAACCTTCTTTGCCTGGGATGAAGGCCCTCCCCGCTCCTACACACCCTCCTGTTCTTTTTGCTACCTGTTAGCTTTCAGATGTCACTGTGACGTCCAAATGTGGATGAGAGGAACTAGAAGCAAGAGGGTCCAAAAAAATAGAAGAATCAATAGATAACTGGAAAGAAAATCAGAACTACAGTTTGCTACATACATCAAGAGAAGGGGCAGGACTGTCTCTTTGGATAGTGTTCTTATATAGTGACTGTTTGAGACCCCCAATGTGGCACTGGAAAAGCAGCTGTCTCTGTGCCTTAGCCTCGGGAGTTCTATGGGGAGGACAAAATACCCCTCTTCTTTGCCTTGGTGTTTCAATCCCTATGTTAAAATTGTTTGTACTCATTTAACTTTTACCATCTTTTTTAGTGTGAGGATGGAGAATATGCTTACTAAATCCATACTCGTCTCCTTTACTCAATACACTGCATTTTAAAGAATTTTGTTTATTTATTTTTGAGAAAGAGAGAGAGAAACAGCATGAGTGGGGGATGGGCAGAGAGAGGGGGAGACACAGAATGTGAAGCAGGCTCCAGACTCTGAGTTGTTGTTAGCACAGAGCCTGACTCAGGGCTTGAACTCATGAGCTGTGAGATCATTACCTGAGCTGAAGTCAGATGCTTAACCAACTAAGCCACTCAGGCGCTCAAAAATGCTGCATTTAAAAAAAATATTTGTTTATTTTTGAGAGACCACAAGCAGAGGAGGGGCAGAGAGAAGGAGACAGAGGATCTGAAGTGGGTTATACACTGACAGCATTGAGCCTGATGTGGGGCCTGAACTCACGAACCATGAGATCATGATGTGAGCTGAAGTCAGAAATTCAACAGACTACATTTAGCTAACTTTTGTTATGGATCATAATGGCAGCCATAATTATAATAGAGAAGAGCTATTGGATTTGGCCAGGGAAGAAATATGATTGGTAAACCAGTGAAGTGGGTAATTGGAACAGTAAATAAATTGTAACTAGAAAAAAAAAAAGGTGCCAAGGAGTGAGGTGTGTGGAAGGAGATAAGACCATTCGTTTGAACTTGGGTACAGAAATGATAACCTTAAACTCCTCCTTAGACCAAGGGAAAATGAGAAATAAACCCTGCCCAGAAAAGAAGTGGCAGAGTCAGATGATTTCTTAAAAACATTTATTTAATTATGCGAGAGAGAGAGAGAGAGAGAGAGAGAGAGAGAGAGAGAGAGGGAGAGAGAAAGACAGGTTGTGAGCAGGGGAGGGGCAGAGAGAGAGAAGAGAGGGAGACACAGAATCCTAAGCAGGCTCCAGGCTCTGAGCTGTCAGCACAGAGCCCGATGTAGGGCTTGAACTCACGAGCCATGAGATCATGACCTAAGCTGAAGTCAGCCATTCAACTGAACCCCCAGGAGCCCTAGATGATTTTTTAAATAAGAGATTTCAACATATTATAAGGCAGAAGGTATACTAGAGAAGAGATTCAAAATGTTGGCAGGGGGGCAAATGGTTATCATAGAAGAAGGTGAAGAGAACAGAAAACCAGCAAGTATATCTTCAAAGGCACTGCTCTCTCCCTCTGACCCTGTGCATCGCATGGACCCCTCTACTGATCTGGCTACCTGTGTTGGTAATGGTGTTGAGATGTTTTGCTTTCCCACTCCACCTATCCGCTTCTCCTATCCCAAACGGATGGGGCCTGATGAAGGGGTAGGCTGCATTAGTTCGTGGAATTGAGGAGTTCTGAAGAGCAGGAATCTAGCTTTCCCTGCCACAGAGGTCACCAGTCCCATTCTCCTTCTCCATGCTTTTCTGTCAGCGCTGGCAGTGTGCATGCCTCATGTCCCAAGTGTCAGGGACTTCGCAAACTTAAGGCTGCTATGGCCCTAGCACCGGAGCCAAAATGGCAAAGGAAAAGTAGGGCTTCTTTTATCCTGCTGCTTTCCTCTGCCTTCCTCTATCTGCCATTCCATGCTGTCCACTCAGACTTGCCTTGTACCCAAGTTTCCCAGTTTGTATTCCATTAACTTCCTGCCAAGCGTGCATTTTCTAGGATCCCATTAGGGAGTCATCCATTAAAGTTCTTGGCTCTAAGGAGTAGGTGACACATAAGCTTAATCTTCTCAGGAGTTCCTGGCTTCACCAAAAAATGACATTGCTACCTCTTCATCATGTCTAAATTAAGAATGCATTGAGTACTAGTAACCAGTTAATCCTTTTAAAATAATAGTACCTATAAATTGTGAGAATTAAATAATACATACAAAGATTTACTATCATGCATGACATATAGTAAGCACTCAACAAAAATTAGCTGTTATTACTTATTTTATGTTGTTTATTTTTGGAGGGAGGGGGTTTTAGCCACTTTTATCCATCAAGAAATAATACAGTCTGGATACAGGCGTTCACCAGTTTTTCACCATTGGAGTCGGTCTACCGTCCAGTAGTCTGTGTCTTACTTCTTTCTGTGGGACACACAGCATTCACGTGTCAAGGAGTGAGGCCTCCAGCACTGTACAGCCTTGGCCTTGGTGGTAGGGATTAAGATGGACTCTAAGAGGGCCTTCTATGTGCCAGGCATGTTTGCTCTTGATTTCATTCATCTTCCTGACAATCTAAAACGTAGGTCATCACAGCCTCATTTTAGGGATAAGGTAGTAGGGTCAAAGGGCTAAGTGACACACTAGTAAGTAGCAGGATTGGTAAGAAACACACCTTGTCTGTTTCCACGTCTTGCACTACTTCTAAGGACATGGTTGAGAGTTTAAAACATGGCTCTGAAGAAGTAATGATACATCCCACAGACACATTTCTCCCAGTGGTGTTTACTTTGGCTTTATAGTTTCAAAACAGCTAGTGCTTATCGTCTTTGTTTGGTAGCTAAATCCATCACTGTAAAACAATGTATGTACCAGCAAATGCCATGAACCATGAGTCCTGTTGTAATGGGCATAAAGACATTAGCTTCACACTTGAAAACTTGTTTATCTCAATGTGCTTTTAAGTTCTATTTTCTTTGTTATAATGGGAGTCATAGGTTCATTTGGTAAGATGTTTAACAAATTGTTAGTTTGATGTCCCTCTAGAGTGATTTTCTTCACATATTTCTCTTTTCCTTCATGGAAGCTATTTTAGCTCCTTCACATTGAAAGCTACAACCATGGTTTTGAACTTTAGAAGAAAAAAAAACCAATTTCTATATCACTTCCCACTTTCTATTTAGGACCAGTTAAATATATTTGTGTATCTTAGGACATTAAGTATAACACACCCTGGGTTAAAGTTTTGTAACCAAACCGAAACCCAGGGACTTTGCCATTCACCTACAATATAGTTAGTTCAGTTACACCTTGCATCATGTGAGAGCTCTCCAAATTTGCCTTCCTCCTTGGACATACCCCCTCCCAAGCCAACTGCTCCAAGAGAAATTCATCTGGCTGGGAAATAGATGAGCTACTCATTTAAATAACTTAAGAAATAATGTAAGCTTATTTGTATTTTGAGGTGTATGTGCACATATGTTTGTTTGTTTGTTTTTTTTTAATTTCTCTCATTATAAAAGATGAATTCCTGAGGTTAGATTTCTGGGACACTAAGCTCAGAGACATTAATGAAATAGGTGTGTTCAGGCTCAATCATAGAAACTTAACAATTGAAGTCAATCAGAGTAGATGGGCCACCTTGGAGATTCCTTGGTAAAACTTTAGAGAAAACAACCCAGTAGGGCAGGGATGAAGAATTCTGAAATACGGAAAAATATTTTCATGAGTGATTTAGAGATGCTTTTGCTAAAAACTTATTACAAAACATAAGTGTATGTTTTGCTTCAATTTCTTCAAAGGTCAACATTTCTTTAATTATTCCCTTTTAAAAGTCTACAGGTATCATTGAAATATTGGTTAGTATTCATGTATTATAATAAATGTTGATTTTATTCTACCCTAAGAACTAATGTCCCACGCCCCTAAAAGTTAGACCAAGACAAACAAACCCTTTGTTGGTCTGTACCATCCCTGGAATTAGGGGTAGCAAAGATGGGTTTGTGTACACATCACCTGACTTTGAATGGTATACTATAGTAATTGTTTACTCAAGTAACATGTTGGGGCCCAGTAGGCAAAAATTAACCCTCAAACAATATTTGGCCTCCTGGGCCGCACATGTGGCTTCTGTTCATCCTATGATTTTCTCATTGCTTTGTAAAGAGACATGTACTTTTAGGCTTTGAATCAACTTGGTTCAGTCAAGTGGCTCCAGCCCTCCCCTTACTTTGCTTTCTAGCTCTTTGTTTGGTGGTGTGAGTTAACACAAACCTCTGCCAAAAACTTTGCTTATTAAAGGATAAGCGTCTTGCCCATGCATAACTGATGAAGGGCCTTAAGGAATGTAAATCTCCTCATAGAATTCTTCAGGCTCATCTTCTGGCTCATCTTCCGATTGGAGCCTGACCTTTATTAGGGAATCCCTCTCTTGTAATGACTTGATTGTTCCTTTTATTTACTACTGTCCTGATAAAAATGACCTTTTCAGGAGCATGTCTTTACTTCAAAAATCTTGAACTATGTAACCATTAAAGAAATGATGTAATCACCCATGGTATATAAGACCCTGGCTATCTAAGTAAAGTGTGGCTTTACCAACCACCATCCACGTTGTCTGTCTCGTCTGTTTTGTCTGTCTTGTTCGTCTTGTCCATCTTCTTTTCTAGAGATATTGTGTCTACACCAACCCCCTACTCGGGACCTTTCGACTGGAGTGTGTGGGCTGGTCCCCTGCAGTAACATATTGTACCTCTCATGATTTCACTCTTCAAGGAAACAATGCAACAAAGTAATAGAGTGCTGCTTTAGGGCACAGTTTCCAAATGAGTTATGCTCAAGTTGAAAATTAATCTGTTCAATGTATATAAAAATAGTCACATATCTCTTTTTCCTCTTCCTCATGTGATCCTAGCAACAGGAACAGAAGGTAAATAAAATAGAAGAGCCAATTAAGAAAGAACAGTCACATGTCTTCCTTTAATGTACATTTCTTATTTTCCAGAAAGAAACATGGTAACCCCTAGAAATATATCATTTGCATGAATTAGAAACAGAATTATGCTATCTGATGCTGGACTTCTAGTCCTTACCTCTGCTGATCTTTTGCAACACTGAGGAACTTGTTCAAACTCTAAAATATTTAATCTGGAAAAAATCCTCATTGTGTCCCTCTGAAAATTCACCTATGTTGCTTCGTGTACTTTAACTTAAGATGTCATTTTTTTTTAACTGAAAGCCTAGACAGTTTATCAAACGGTGTTTTGGAGTTTGAGAAAAGAAATTGATTTCCCACAGAGAGTGAAGTTTGGTCCAGAAATGAATTCAGCACATTGGCCTTTTAAAGGAAATGCTTGGCTGTATCCATTTGGGAATCTCCTTGAGCAATAAATTTGATGATTTAGGCATGTACCTTCCAGTGTGTCTACTGTGTTGGACAATGTTGTCTTACCTCTGATTAAGGGGAGCATGCTTCGTTATGCTAAGTTGCTTTCATCATTATTCATTTTTTTAGCTGCTTTCATGTATTCTCCTGATATTCTCACATTAATAATAGGAGTCAACATGGATTTTGCCAAGTATTTTTGGAAGCTTCCTAAGAACATTCCTTTTTCACTTTTTCTCTGCCCCTTCTTTCCCTACTAAAGACCATACAATATTATGACCTTAGAAGTAAAAATGAACTAAAAAACTTTTAATCCTGTTTTATTGAGGTAAGGGCAGGAGTTTAAGGGGCTAGCCCTGTATGTACCTAAAAACTAATTAACTAATAGGAATAATATCGTTTTACTCTGCTCTAGTCTTTTCCATGTAGTGTAATATGTAAGAGCATGGGCTTGGATGTGGAAGACCTGAATATGAATCCTGACTTTGCCACTCATGTCTTTGGGTACATTATCAAATATACTGCCCTTATGTCTTTGGATACATTATCAAATGTACTGACTCTACTTTCTCCATCTGTGAAATAGGAATAATAATACCCATATCATTGTTCTGCTTCAAGAATTCATTGTGGAAAATATAGATGGAGCAATCAGTATTACCTGACATGTATTAATTTATGAAAGTGGATTTGCCTTCTTTTAAAATTTCATATATTAAATTTATATGCTTTTCATATAGACTATTTTATAGGTGAATCATTCAGTATGACTTGCTGTGATCATCTTACTCAGGATTATGATTGTGATTGTTGCATAATTTGCAGTGATTGTCATGATAAATGAAATAAGTAGGTTATAAATAAATAGATGGAATCCAGGCACTTTGCAGGCAAACTTGACGTTATAGAGGAGGAATGTTAGTGTTGATTTAGATAGACCTGGCTTAAGAATTTGCTTCTAAGATATTAAACCTGTGTGACAGAGAGAAATTTAATTAGTTTTCTTGGTTTCTTTAATTTAAGAACAAAAAACCAAAGCTACATAAAATTCAACTTTTTTGAAGGCAGTATATGTTAAATATTTAAACCAGTGTTTGGGACTTCATATAGAACTCAGTTAATGTCAATGTCCTTTCAATGACCTTTCAGTGTCAGTCTTCAGTGAAGCCTGTATACAGTCCTACAAATGATGATCCCTGAAATATTTTAATTATCTTTCAAGTTGGTCTCTTCATTGGACTTCATCTCTTGCTTTAAGTCCATCTGCCCACTGGAATGTTGTTCTGTCTCCCAAACCTATCTCCGCCCAATCTGAAGAGACTTTCTCATTTTCTGACTGCTGGTGGAATGGATGATTTCTCTTCTGTATTTCCACCACACCCTGGACACATCCCAATTTATCACTTGTAACAATTTTGTCCCCAGATTTATTTGAGTATTCTCTTTTTAATATGCTCTTTGGAGGCCAGGATCATGTCATACCTACTCTTGTTTTGTTTTGTTTTGTTTTGTTTGTTCTGTCTCCAGTGCCTGGCACAAAGTAAATGTTCAATTTTTTGTTGAATGGGTTGAGTGGGTGGGTTGATAAATGGATAAGAGAAACAAGCAGATTGTTAGATAAATGACCCCAAGAGCCCTTTTTAGAGTATCTAAAAGTAGCAAATTGAACCAGGGATGCTGACCCCCAGTAGCAGTAATTATATACAAACTCAATATTCATAGGATACAAAGTTCTCAACTGCCAAGATCTCCAAGTATCAGGCAGCCTCCTTTCCCAGCTGTCCTCTGACCAGGTCTACCCAAGTTCAGAATTTTGTTCCAAAGCTGTTCAATGGTCCCACAAGGCCATGCCTACTCTTGCTCTATAAAAAGAGGATGGTGAACTTTGCTGGAGGCCCATTGTTGAAATCTAGTACCCATGGTACATCCAGGTGCGCTAAGGCCCTAGGATGCCTCCTGGGAGATGCTGAGAGAATGGGGGAGGGTCTGTATTCACCTACCAACACTTATTACTGGACATGAGTTCCAGGCTGCTCCAAGTGATGCCGTTGCTGCTTATTCCAAGCTCCTTTAAGGTTACAAAGTTGATTTAACAAAGGCATGAAGTCTATTAAATGATAATTAAAGAATGCAGGGTGTATGTGATTGAAGAGTTTGTAAAGGCAGGCAGATAACTATACCAAAAGGCTTAGACTCAGGGTAAATACCGGATTGGAACAGAAATGTCAGTACTGGATTTATAAAGCATTAGATCCTAGACCCAAGCCCCCAAGAGAATAAAACACACTTGATTATCTATTTATGCACATATATAATAAAAATGGATATGAGACAGCTCACAAGCTCACCTATAATATAAAAAAAATATATAACAGAAAATCAAGGGCAGAGAAAGTACAGACTATCCTGGAAGTTTAGTATAGTCTAAATGAGAATGAAGTTATGTAGACCACAGGATCAGAGGTGGTTAATGCAAGTATGTCTCAGATTTGACCCAAGCTTCACAGACATTCTCAAAGAATTTTGTCAAAAAAGAGTCTTTGCTCTACATTTATATGTTATAAATCAGCATTGAGAAGGAAAGAAGTCCTCTGTATCCCCCAGAGTTTCCCTATAACCAAAAGAAACACTGAGAACTGATTTTGCTTGGGAGGGAGGGATGAGAGGAAAAACATACTGAATTCTCCTATAGATGTAAACAGGAGAATCTTAGATCCCAGCATGTTGAGCTGGGCACTAAATATCATTTCTGAATCTTTTAATAAGAACATATAACAATATTAATAATGCTGTTTAGTGTCTACTGCAGGCTAACTGCTATTTGGAATTTTGTCATGTATTCTTTAAATTACCCTCTGTAATGGATACAATATGCAGTTGAGAACATTGAGAGGCCTAGTGACTTTGGTTCCAAGCAATAGGTACACATAGATTTGTAAGACCCCTACACTCCCTTACTTATCATCATATCATACTGCTTCCAGAGGGACCCTTCTGAACATCTAAAGATTGATTTGCCCAAAGTCTTCTGTTGCTCAGCAGAATGTGTTTGGGTTCAGCCAGAAAAATATAAAGGAGGAGAATCAATATGCTTTGATAATGCAAATGGTGTCCAAAGTATGCAATCCGACTGCCCTGGATGATGATTCTAGCAGAAGACTTGAGGGGCATCATCTGTTTAGACTTGTTTGTGTGCTCTAGAATAAGCTGGTGAGAACACCCCTGCTCATTTTTACCCACTATATAATGTAGTGTGGGGGTAATGAGTGTGATTGGGTTGACATGAGAATCGGGCATTACAACAGACAGAATGCCACAAACATCATTATACTAAAATCGTTTCATAAGGTTCCCACGGATGAAGGAGAATAGAACCAATTCCACAGTGGAGCCACCAACATAAGCTGTGGACATGCCTTGCATCTTGTCACAGGGTTCTCTTCCAAAAATAGATCAAGCTCAGCTTTGTTTTGTTAATGAGGTCGACAGAATTATTGCCTCGGATGCCACATAAACACTGATGTTACTCTTTTAAAACAATTAAAAAGTCATCAAAAGATGTTAAGCATCACTTATCATTATACATACTACTAGTGCTCTTAGAAATACAATTTAGCAGTTTAATTGATCTAATAAAGGCAAAAATGAAAACAAAGAGTAATGTCTTAGGATATGATTTTATAGTTCTCAGAATTTGTATTTCTAAAGCTTATCCTTTATTGTTGTTACTTTTAAATAAATACAATAATAGATTATGTCCTCTTATTCTGTTTTGAATGCACCTCAAAAAAATAATTCCAGTGTTGCTTGTATTTTATTTCTATTAGATGTTTTACAGTTATTGGGCTTAATTCTTTTACAAATTATTATTAACATTATAATAATACTATTGACTATATTCCTTATGCTATACATTGCAGCCCTGTGACTGAATTTATGTTGTAATAGGAAGTTTGTACCTCTTAATCCTGTAGTTTGCCTGCCTTGCCCCCAACCCCCCTATGGATGGTAGCCAGCAGTTTGTTTCTTGCATCTGTGAATCTGTGTCTGTTTTGCTTATTTTTTTTGATTCCATATACAAGTGAAATCATATGATATTTGTATTTCTCTGACTTATTTCACTCAGCATAATAACCTCCAGGTCCATTCATCTTGTCACAAATGGCAAGGCTTCACTCCTTTTTTATGGCTGAGTAATGTTCCATTGTGTATCTATACCACATCTTTATCAATTCATTCATCGATGGGTTAACTCCGTATGTTGACTATTATCAATAATGCTTCAATGAACAGAAGCATGCATATATCTCTTTGAATTGGTGTTTTTGTTTCTGATAAATACTCAGAAATGGAATTGTTGGGTTGTTTAGTAGTTCTGTTTTTAATATTTTTTTTTTTTTTGTAATTGGCTGCACCGATTTAAATTCCCACCAAAAATGCAAAGCAGGAGAAAGTGATTCAGGTAGCAAAAGTCTTTTGCATGTAGGTGTCCCATTTTCTAGCACCATTAATAAAAATGGTTGCTCTTTTCCCTATCATATATTCTTGCTTCCCTCATCATAGATTAATTGACCATATATATGTGGATCTATTGCTTGGATCTCTAGTCTACACTATTGATCTATGAGTCTGTTTTTGCACCAGTACTATACGGTTTTGATTGCTCTACCACTGTAGTATAGTTTGAATTCAGGAAGTATGATACCTCCAGCTTTGCTCTTCTTTCTCATAATTGCTTTGGCTCTTCAGGGTCTTTTGTGGTTCCATTCAAACTTTAGAACTCTTTATTCTAGTTGTGTGAAAAATCCCATGGGTAGTTTGATGGTGATTGCATTGAATCTATAGATTGCTTTGGGTAATATGGACAGTATTCAACAATATTAATTCTTCCAATTCATGAGTACAGTATATCTTTCCATTTATTTGTTTTTAAGTTTTTAGAGTACCGGTCTTTCAGCTCCTTGGTTAAATTTAGGGGCTTCATTCTAATGTTATCCTTGAGATATCTGAGGCACAAAGGAGTCCGGAAACAGGGTCAAGTTCCCACAGGGAGAAACAGATTGAGATCTGTCCATCAAGATCTCTCCTGTGCTCCAAATCCTGTGCTTTCCCAATGCTCCGTGCTCTTCTGTCCTGTGAATTTATTCACAATTTCTGGAGCAAGTAAATACTAGCATTCTCTTCTGAAATTGTAAGTCTCATGAGATTTGGGATCAGGAGGCCTCTTCATAAAAACTAAGTTCTCAAATTTTTACATGGAAACATCCTGGCATTAGGTTTGTTATATCTTATTGCTCACTGAGGATCACCTTTCATTGCAGGAGCCAAAAGTTGAAACCTCTGGCCAGGAAGGTGTCTGTAAGAGGCTGATATACTTTTTGTCCTTGACCGCTGTCTTCTTTGATTTGCCAGGTATACTATTTGGTTTATTTTCTCAGAGCTGTGCAGGTGATTGACGCAGAGCCAAGTTTGCGGGGTGTCCTGGAGTGTGTTTGCTGGCTGAGTCCACCGTGTCCTCTTTCTTCCTATCTCAATTTCCTTTCCTCCTGTTTCAAGCTGCTTTCCTCTAGTAAAGCTCTCTGTAGAAACCTTCTTTGTTCTCTTTTGATTTCATCAAGTTCAAATATTATATTTTCTAGTTTTTGTATGTTGTTTCTTTCACCTCCATGCTCCTGAAACAATGTGTACGCTTCTAGTCCTGCATTCACCATATAGTGTCACAATGATCTGTTTACTGGTGCCTCCTTTTAACCTGCTTTACCCATTCCCATATCTCTAGCTTGTAGACATTAAAAATATGTTTGTCTACTCTTTGTTAAGAATATAAATTCCTTGAAAATAGAATCCGTGTTTATTTATTTTGTGCCCTGAACTTTTCCTTAGCTGGTGTTTGACTATCTTAGATAGCAATTTGGAGTTGATACCCAAAGTATCTAGAAATCTCTTGACCTGGATGGAATTGAAATTAATCCTGGAAGAAGGAAAAGGAAAAAGATAAGAGAGGGAGAGAGTCAAAAGGAGAGGAGAGGAGAAAAGGAATAAGAGATTTGAGATTTCAAGAATATTGTCATAATAACAATAGTGTCAATTATTGAGTTCTTGTTAGGTTATTTGTCACATAGTGTACTTTATAATAACAATAGCTCATTTGGTGCTCTAAATCACCATGTGAGATAAATACTGTCTTCCAGGTGTAAAAACCAAGCCTCGAGTTCAGTAAGTGATCTGAAATTACCCAGGTAATGGCCGGACTGGGACTATATAGTTCAATACCACTCTATTCAAGAATAACTAGGGGCACCTGGGTGGCTCAGTGGGTTAAGCCTCCGACTTCGGCTCAGGTCAGATCTCATGTTCGTGGGTTTGAGCCCCACGTCAGGCTCTGTGCTGACAGCTAGTTCAGAGCCTGGAGCCTGCTTCTGGTTCTGTGTCTCCTTCTCTCTCTGCCCCTCCTTCTTTCATGTTCTGTCTCTCTCTGTATCAAAGATAAATAAAACATTAAAAAAATTAAAAAAAAAAAAAGAATAACTAGTATGGGGAGCCTGAGTGACTCAGTTGATTAAGTGTCTGACTCTTAATTTGGGCTCAGGCCATGATCTCATGGTTGTGAGATTAAGCCCTGTTGTGGGGCTCCATGTCCAGCATGGAGCCTGCTTAAAATTCTCTCTCTGCCTGTCCCCCACCCCTTCTCCCCCCAACCACTCTTTCTCAAAAAAAAAAAAAAAAAGGTAAAGAAAAAAAAAAGAAAAAGTAACTAGAGCGTGCCTAAATAGAAACACACTGAGGCCCTACATAATCTTCATATTGCAGGGTTCTCCCACAGTAGAGGATAAGAAATTAACCTTTTTTTCTTAAGAAGTTAAACCTGTTAATGCTGATGAGAAGTTGCATTCATAGCCTGGTATTGGTCATTTTAGCACACCCTTAGAGCACATGTTTCTCAGGCTAACTTTTATCTGGCTTCATATCTGTGTGCTCTTTTCTGATTTTTATCCTTTCTGAAAATTTCTGCTCAGTCTCTATATTTGTATAAGGAGTTTCAGGTCATTCTGCAATGATACAGAGTATAAAACTCTGTGTTTGGTTTTGTTTTAGGATAATATGAGATAGGACTAATAAATATTGCATGATTTGGCCCCAGGAGGGAGAACTGTATGATGTCACAGGCACAGGTTTTGAAAGCAGACAGCAGCTGTGAACCAGCTGAATGCTAGTTTTGCAACTTTGCTGTGTGTCTCTGGATAAATTAACTCCTCGGTGCCTAGTTTATTAACTTTGTAAGGAGTATCAAAATGGAAAACACTTAGCGTAGTGCTTTACATCTAATAGATACTAAGTGGCAGCTGCTATTATTTACAATAAATAGAAATATAAAAGAATGTAACTTCTTTAAATATAATCTGTAATTATCATTCAAGTTAGAAAGAGGCTGTGAGTTCCAAGTGGCAGAGTTGTTTCACGTCCTCGGGTAGGATGCTATGAAATTGCTTAACAAAATGTAGAGAAGGGACCTCCCTGCCCAGTGGCAGCGGGACTGCTGGACATTGATTCCGGAAGTTCCATGTCACTCAAGTCTGGGGATTGCACCTGTGCCCCAGAAGCCCCCTCATCAGATACATGACAATCACTGAGAGTCCAGGCAGTCAGCACGCAGGGCCAATGTGTTACTTTGGTAAGCTGAAATTTGAAGAATTTTATATCACTATGTCCCAGATCTCTTTTAAGTGTTTCATAAGTATTTAATCCTTATGACGGTGCTATGAGATAGGTGATATTATTATCCTGAGTTTATAGTCATTGAAACAAGCACAGAGAAGTTAAGGAACTTGACTGAAATCACATAGTAAGTGGTGGAGTTAGGACTTTAAACCAGACAATATGAATTGTTTTCACTGCAATAATGCATAACAAATCATCATAACTTTTATTTCACCTGGATGTTATGTTTAGAGGATGAAAGTTGGAAGCAGAACTTGATTGTTGTTTAACTTCGTGTCTTTGGCCACAAATAGAACTTGATTTCTCCATCTATAAAAGGATAAAATGATAAAAAATGACCTTAACAAGAGTGTTAGGAAGATAATGTACTCAAAGATGTTTTGTGAATTGTGACATGCTGTCTAAAGGAAAGTATTACTTACTGCTTATAATTTAAGTTTATATTATGCCATGATGTGTACATGTGTATTTATGTTGCAAATTCAAATCTGCATTGTGCAAACTTGTAGCAACATTGTATAAGTTCCTTTTTTTTTTTCTTTTTGAAATGTTTTTTATGTTTGCTTAAAGTTGGAAAAAAAAATTCTTGGGACAAAAATTCATACAAAATTCATGCCAGACAGCTTGATTGTGATGACTGAGAGAAATTACTGGGTTTATTATTATGCATAATGTATATCATCATTAGAAGTGTGCCTATTGTTCTGCGGATTTTATGTTACTGTTGGAATGTGTAGTCTAATGCCTTTTTGTTATAGAATCAGCACCTCTAACTCAGAGTTAGCACTCATTTGAGACCTATTATAAATATTTAGACCATGGAACCAAAACTAAACTCTGCGTCTTGATTTAGTAAACAGAACTTAACATTATAAAGCTATAAGGAAGCCCTGATTAACTTAATTCTTGTATCTAAAAAAATATATATATCACCTGAATTCAGTTCAATTATCATAAACCATTCTAATGAATAATTTGGTGATCTTTAACAAAGCAAGTTTTAAGGTGCCTGGATGGCTCCGTTAGTTAAGTGTCTGACACTTGATCAGAGCTCAGGTCAGGATCTCACAGTTTGTGAGACTGAGCCCCAGGTCAGGCTCTGTGCTGACAGCATGGATTCTCTCTTGGGATTTTCTCTCTCCTTCTCCCTCCGTCCCTCTCCCCCATTTCTCTCTCTTAAAATAAATAAATACACTTTAAAAAAAAGAAAGCAAGTTTTAGCTTTGGTGATGTAACTTTTTTTTGGTAGCTGTTCTTATTGAGAGATATACTTGTTCA
Organism: Suricata suricatta; assembly: GCF_006229205.1. Taxonomy (NCBI): domain Eukaryota; kingdom Metazoa; phylum Chordata; class Mammalia; order Carnivora; family Herpestidae; genus Suricata; species Suricata suricatta. The sequence continues at coordinate 49,573,543 of NC_043712.1, read as the reverse complement.
TTTAAATATATTTTCAGGGGTGCCTGGGTGGCTCGGTCAGTTGACCATCTGACTTCAGCTCAGGTCATGATCTCACAGCTTGTGTGTTTGAGCACTGTGCTGACAGCTCAGAGCCTGGAGCCTGCTTTGAATTCTGTGTCGGATTCTATGTCTCCTTCTCTCTCTGCCCAAGTTCATACTCTGTCTCTCTGTCTCTCAAAAATGATTAAATAGAAAAAAAATTTTAATACACTTCCAATTGCTTTTTGCCAGAAAAGACTGCCTTTCTGTCTCTGTTCCTTCCCCTTTGCTCTATTTGAGTGACGATAATAATGGATAATTAGGTCTGTTTGTTAGCTGGTAATTTTGATGGGAACTGCATGGGATGTCTGCCAGCTTGCATGTAGATGGTGGAAAAGCTAGCACTGCTCTCCATGATCTCTGTGAGCCTGTGTCAGTTTCTCTGGGCTGCGGATCCTAAATATGGAAATATCTTGCCAGCACAGAATATATGGAAGGAACCTGTATTGGTTTCCACATGTTATATTTCTGTATATGTCTCTCTTTAAAACAAACTCTGTTTTATAAAAATGCTACATTGCAGTCTCATCTCAAGCTTATAAAATAGGCTGTTCTGATACCTCCTCTTCCCTTTTTCAGCCTCTTTCTCTAAATCTAACTAATCAGATCACACCAGTTCTCAAGAATAGGTACATGTTCTTTCCAGCTAGTCAGTGCTCCATTGTCTTTCTTTGCTCTTCCTTTCCTTTCTAATAAGGCATATGCATTTCTAAAGATAAAATCATGATTCATAACATAAAATAAACACATGAGAGATTTTATATATCTCATTAATCAATGAGAGGAACCTTAAACTATTACAACTCATTTAAAAGAGAACCCAAAGAATACACATATATAGGCAAGGAGAAATGCCAAGATGAATTTATTAATAGATGCAAAACTAGCCAGTATCTATACTGTTTTCTATAACTTACAGAGTTGAAAATGACTCCCATGAACTGCTCAGATAACCCAAAGCCTTCTTGCCCATCTTAAATTCTTTCACAATATCTCTGGACGCCATGTTCCTTAAATATTAACCCAGTGCCGGGCCAGGCATTATGTAACACTGAACTATAGAAGTAAAACATGCCAGCATAGAGTTTCTAACCATTTAGAAGCAAAGAAACGGGGAACCACAAGTAAATATATGATTACATATTGTGACAAGTGCTATAAAAGAATAGTGAGAGGCAGCATACAAAATTACAGCAAGGGAGGTCTGAGGGAGTGATGATGAAGCCATTTTTAGGATGAGCCGGAGCTGGCTGGACAGAGACAAGGGGCAACATCCCAGATTCCCAGACTAGTAATACCTGTAGGCTACGGGTCTAAGCCCTGGAACACTATTTGATGGTCCCACATCTTTTTTTTTTTTTAACTAATGAGAGGCTTTCTTTTTTTTTTAATTAATGAGAGACTTTCTTTTTAAGTGTTTGTTTATTTGAAAGAGAAAGAGAGAGAGAGAGAGAATGGGAGAGGGGCAGAGAGAAAGAGACAAACAGAATCCGAAGCAGGCTCCAAGCTCTGAGCTGTCAGCACAGAGCCCAATGCAGGGCAGAACTCACAAACCTTGGAATCATGAGCGGAGCCAAATCTGACCCACTCAGGTGCCCTCCTGGTCTCACATCTTTAAATCCTCTTCAGTTCATCTTTTTTTTTCTCCAAAGCAGTAAATGGTGATGTCACCCATATTTCTTTATTCTTAAAATGTCTTAAGCTTTCTAATTACATAGCATTTTTTGTTATTAACTTTGAACTCAGCATTTATCCAAAGAAATTTCTGATCAAGACCACCCACACAGTGAAGAACACATGGTTCTCTATGCCCACCATATGCAACAACTGAAATAGTCATTTCACAAAGTAACACCCTTAAGACATGGGATATTCTCAGATATTTTCTATTTTGTTTTTCTTTCCTGTTACATTTCATTCTGAAGATGCCAGTCTCATGACCCACTAAATTGGTTTCATAAGCCGGATGGGCAGCCATTTAAAATTTGAAAAGAACTAAACTGAAACAGAAGTTTTGTTTATTTAGTTTCAGTATCTGTGTCATACAAGGTTTTATTAAAAGACAGCAAATAAAATAAAAAATAAAAACCCCTTTAGAATCCTGTTCTGAACTTTTCTGGTTCAAGGGTTGAGAATCTTTTGATCCTTTTTCTGTGAAGGTACAGCCTGGATTTCAAAACCAAACATTCAAGTGCACATCACAATTCTATACTCTGAAACCAAATATCTAAATTTGATGTTAAAAAGATTCCTTCCCCTTTTAAGTTAGTTTAATTCCCAAGTAGTCTATGTTTATTCAAGTGCTTGTGCATCTGGACATGCCCTTCTGGTCTTTGGTACCCTCTTGCCCTGTCATTCCTCTGGACGGCTCCTACTCCATCCTTCAAGTTCCAGCCAAGAAGACCTTCCCTGCAAGACTTGGGGCACCCTTTCTGATGCTTGTTTTGCCCTATTGTAATAGCTATGGCCCTCACGGTCACCTTAACCTAGTACCCCAAATATCAGTGGTCAAGTTGTCGTCCTTCTAAGAGTTCAGGGTGCTGAGGGCAAGAATGAAATCTAACTTCTATTATCATGGGAGACTGTGGTGGGATGAAGGCCTCTTGATCCATCTGTCACATGATCAGAGGGCTTCGAACGATATCCTCTTCAACGAGGAAGTTCTACATAGAGCCTCAGGGATTCGCTAGGAGAACTGAAGGATGCTCATGTGCATCTATAGATCTTTGTGGTTTTACTGGGTCCTATGGCCTATAAGGGGCTATAAATTAATTTTCATATATTCTGTAATTTTCTACAAATAGCACAATTGTATTGTGTCTTCACATTTTTAATTTATAAAATGTAAAGACCTAAAATGCACCACTGTTTTGGCATTATTCTTTTCTCATTTATTCTTTTTTAAAAATAGATGTGGGAGCTTAAAGAAACCAAAAGTGGGCCGAACTGTGGTTCACCTGTTAATGGGGTAACTGTGGATATTGTTGAATAAATGAATGGATGATACACAGATCACATCAGTCTGATGTTGGGCAGGATGTAAGGATTGGGGCAACAATTAAAAAATTGTTAATGATAATTTTCACTCTTTTATGACAACATTTCTGTGTTGAGGGCATGATTTGACCTCCTGGACTAAAGTTTCTAGTGTGACATGACTAAATTCCAATTGTGCCTGGTTTTAAAATTAGTATAGCTCATGTTTGGCAAATGTATTTATGACTAGTTCATGTTGACAAAAAAATCTTCAAAAATCTATTCGTCTTATCAGTTAGCAGATTCATCATGCTGGTCTTGGCAAAGAATAGATTAAAGTGTAATTTAGAAAATTGTTACTATAATTACTTAGTATAATCTTGTATTTGTGATTTTATATGGAATAGAAAATACATATACAAATTGATGTTAGTATTTTTAAATATGTGTTCATGTCTCTTATATTTATGCCAGAAGGAGTTTAAAACATCAACTAAGCCTGACTTTAAATAATGTAGTATGTGGTAATTTGCAAACATTTTTAATGGTCAGTGAGTGTTTTATATTTTGGCAGAAATTCTCATACACACAGTCATCACACCAGAAACTCATTAATCTGTGTGACTTAAACAAAAGAAACAGTAAGCCTGGTTCTTGCCCTGTTGCTCTCCTTGCAATCTATTTAGTATCTTTTCCACCTGGTTAGATGATCAACTCTTAGACTGCCTGCGCCAGTGATCTTCTTGTTCTCGCTCTTTCTAACTTCAGGCAAAACACATCTACAGTTTCATCATCTTGTTTCACTGGAGTCCTCGTGGTAAGGGACATTTTCAGGGACTGAATTCAAGTTTGAAGTCTCTAGCAGACAGAACACGGGGTGTTCCTGGCTGAGAAACGTGTAAGTCGCAAACTGCCAGCGCCCTCTAGTGTTACTTTCCCCAGTACTTGACCGCGCTGATGCTTCTGCTCTGAAAAGATGTTTGCTGCAAAGGACACAGGACGGAACTCTTGTGTCCCGTGATGGGTCAACAAAGATACGGGTGTCTTTTTGCTTTCTGCTACTCCATATCTGTGTCCACTTTTTTTGGAATTCTGATAAGCAAACACAGCCTTCCCTATGTCTCTGTAGGAACTTAGAGATTTTTAAGCTAGCGCATATGAGAATACCAAGGTTGGAGGAAGTTGTACCTCAAAGACATAGAAGACAGACTCTGGGCCCAAAGCAATTTAATTATAATTTTTAAAATTTATTTAATATATTTAGATAATGTGTTAAGATACACTATTAGCTCTTAGTGATTTATAAGCTAATTTTTCATGGTCAAATTACCACCCATATTTCCTTCTTCTCTAACAACCGTATTTCTCCAATACATTCATCAATCAGTCCAGAAACATATTTCTGAGGTAGATTAAAGTTTTTCATTTTTTAAATTTTTTTGTTTGTTTTTGAAGAGAGAGAGAGAAAGAGAGAGCGAGAGCAGAGGAGAGGGGAAGACAGAAAGAGGAGAGGGGAAGACAAAAGAGAGAATCTTTTTTTTTTTTAAGTTTATTCTGAGAGAGAGAGAGAGAGCATGTGTGAGTGAGGGAGTGACAGAGAGAGAGAGGGAGAGAGAGAGAGAATCCAAGGAGGTTTCGCAGAGTTAGCACAGAACCTGATGCAAGGCTTGAACTCAGGAACCCTGAGACTATGACCTGAGCCAAAATCAAGAGACCAATACATAATAGTGGAGCCACCCAGTTGTTCCAAGGAGGCAAAATCGTAAGCAGGCTGCATGCTCAGTGCAGCGGAGCTTGATCCCACAACCCTGGGATCATGACCTGAACTGAAATCAAGAGGCAAACATTCAACTGAGTCACCAAGGCACCACCCTCCACCTTTTAAAAGAATTTTTATGTATTTTGAGAGAAAGAGTGAGAGCATGGGGGCGAGGCAGTGAGAGAGGGAGAGAGAATCCCAAGCAGGCTCTGCACTGTCAGCACAGAGCCCAAGTGTGGGGCTCAATCCCATGGACCCTGAGATCATGATCTGAGTCAAAATCAAGAGTGAGACACCTAATGGACTGAGGCACCCAGGCACCCCTAAATTTTCCTTTTTATAATTGAAAAATCATGCTGAGTGTAGTTATACATATTGTCATAAAAGATATTCCAAAATCAAAAGTGATTTATTTTCAAATATCTTATTTGAAAATACTTAGGGTATTTTTGATCAGGAGGTGTAGCTTCCAATGTGCTCAAAGCAATGACATCCTTTTGAACAACTCAGAGATTGTGTTTTTTGGATCTGTTCAAATATGAAACATCTGAAAGAACAAAATTTTGGTGATACCAAAATACACCTCATAGCCACTTTTGGACACCTGATGGCTGGTAAGGCCAACTCAGTGTTATCAAAATATTTAATATTACATATCTAGTATATAATATTAAAATATTTATATTTACATAATATAAATATTTAAATACATAATATTAAAATAAAAATACACTAGAACAATTATGTGACATCACAATTACCCATAAATGACATGGGCTTCTGCAGAAACATATTTTGGATTTGTGCTGTCCATGGCCATTTGCTGTTAATAATGTTTGTGAAAGTTTTATTTCATAAAAACCCAGAAATATTAAAGGTTGTTTACTTTACTTGGTAAAGGACTTAAAATATTTTATATATTTTAGAGAAAATGGTTTTATTAAGTAAAAAGAAACTAAAAAGCACCACAACAAAAGTAGCTCTCCATGAAATGTCCTGAACACTATAAAGGGGACAATTTATCTATATCTAACCCCAAAACTAGTATTTAGAGACATTATTTTCTGACTATCATGGATCAAGGGATAGTTTTGACTGAAAGATTTCAACAAACTGAGCAAAGACTGCTATTTTTGGTTTTCTTTATAATAGCCCTGCAGTGAAAAATTTGAAAGAAGAAAACCTAATGCCCTATGGGTATAAATATTGCTTCAAGAGATAGTGAACGTTAAATATGAGATGATGGCTTGTATGATGAGATTAAAATAGTGTTCTAGTTTCTACAAAAGTAAAAAATTTTGTGACTCCATTAAAGTAATTAAGCATTAAATTTGAACATTAAAGTAATACTAATGGGCCATTTTTAATTCTGTTTTTCTTTAAGAGTTTTATTGACAATTCTAGTAGTTATTGCCTCAAAAAAGTTTACCTCATTAAACTTAAAGACAAAATATAAGAACTATGAGAAGATTATCTAATTTAGCATTGTTGTCAATGTAAGAAAGTCAATGTGAAAATCTTAACCATTATAACCATTATTTTGCAAATGAAGGCAAGGGAAATTAAATGTTATGGGCTAGACATAATATATATGAATTATGTGTGTGTTTATTTTATGATTTATCTAAGCATTGCTGGTCTATCAACCGAACCCTGAGGCATATACAGTAAAAATGAACATTGGCCATATTTGATGTCCACTGGTTATCATTCATGAAAAACCCAGAGCTTTACCCTTTTTCAATTGTATTGTCATGGAGGTTTGTTCATCTAGGTGGGAAGGTGTAATATTTTATCTAATGGTTTATTAACTATTTAGATTTGTAGTGTGAGAAACCCCCATATTTTCCATTGCTCCTGCTCTTGCAGATGCTAAGGCTGACCTGCAGAGGGAGCTCCTGGGCACCACCCCGAGGCAAGGGCTGCAGCGCCGGCTGTACCCACTGAGAATTGTCATGTGTTCATGTCAGTCAGGTAGGCTGCCTCAAGCCTGAAACACCGAAGGTCAGTTTTGTCAATTCACGGTATGTTCAGGGTTGTGAATTCTCTTCTTCCTGACTGAGTCATTCATGGGAGCAGAGTTAGGATCTCAAACTTTCATACATATACTGGGAAATACTCTGTGATAAAGTCCCGTGATAGCTCCTCTTATAACACCACTACTTCTGGCGAGGCATATTAGCTTATATTTAAATAATTTTTCCACACATTTCATTGGTTACTTGAACCAAGCTATGTCTCTTTTAAATAAAACGATCCTCAATGCAACTGCATTAAAAAAAATACTCGGCTTCTGCTAAGTGAAAAAATGAGATCCAGCATTTGTTGTTTCTTTTCAGGACTCCTTACACATCCTCAGGTGTGTCCTGTTTTGGAGAAAAAGGTTGACTTTAAGGTTGAAGCATAGCACGAGGTGTAGTTGTACAGTGTTTCATTTTAAGCAATTTGCAGGTATGACTGGAAGTAGAAATTCTGCCAGCTTATAGCTGTTCATTGGACGGCTTTCATCAAGACTGATTCTTTTACACTTGCATTGTATGCCTTTAAAAGAAACACATGTAAGAGTATTAACAAGGGAAGAATTTAGGCATGAGCTATAAGGGGAGCAAACACCGCCCCATTTACAAGGTTGGTGGCATCATCAAGCTCACTGACAGGTAAGCCCCTGAAGCGAAGATAGTGGAGGCAGGATGAGCCAGCGCTTCCCCGACTGATTTGGGCACGCGGCAGTAACAAGTTACTTATGGCCTCAGGTGGTAATCGTCCTGACTTCCTTTTGTTTTCTTTTCTTTCAAGAAGACAAGCATTTCATAACATCTCTTGCTTTTCCTTTTTGTCTTTTATCACTCTCTTCTACCCCACCCTCTAGATGAATGATGAATCCAGACGTTAATATTTTTGTTAATTTCAACTTTTATTCACATTTTAGATTATGCAATGTAGCATGGAACCACAGTGGCTTTGTTCACACTTGGCTTTATCCTCTATGAGCTGGGTGGCCAAATGTTTTCTTGGGACTCCACTTTCTCAAGTTTAAAATGGGAATACTATGAGTGCCACCTCATTAGGTTGTTGAGAGTTGAGACAGGGCTATAGGAAAACCAGTAGAAATCCAAGTGGACAATAATAGACATTTGTTCTAGACAGGTGATTAGGGAGGGCTTTCTAGCGAAATGGCCTTTAATCTGGATCTTAAAGGAAGAGAGAAGAGTCCAGTTAGGACATCTCTCCTGGGAGGCATTCATGCCACATTGTTTGTTGTTGTTTCTGATCCCAATAAGAAAGATATTCACTGAGCTCCATGATAATGATAGCTACTAAGGTACTTTCACATATTGTATCTTTATACCCCTTGTTCTCCATCACAGCCCTGTGAAGTTAGATGAAGAAACAGGCCCAGAGTTCATTGTTTTGCTCATGTGATGTTTCTAGGACATCACCATGGCTCCTCTTCCTGGGTGCTCTCATGCAAATGCTTCTGGAACCTCTCAGGGAATAGCACCACCGCATTCTTCTCCCCACCATCTCTTGCTCTAGAAACCTTAGGAACTTGGATTTCCTGTTTTCTAGAACATGAAAGCCTTGCTCTTTTCAGAAGACTTAGCCAGTTGATCTCCATTTCCCTACTTCTTACCACCATGTTTCTCTAGAGATGTGTGGACAGTTGTGGACACAACTGGGGATGTCTAAAATGTAGTGTTGGTTCACATGCATTCAACTTTTGCTCTCTTGCCCCATCAGCTCTCCTGTTAATTATAAAAGCCTTTTGCATCTGACTCTTTGGTCATTGTGCTCCAAGATCTTAGCCAAGATAGAAGTGGGCTTCACTAGAAAAAGTGGGATTTCAGGAAAATGTGGCTGATGGTTGAATTCTTCATGAGAGAAAAAACTTCTCTCATTTTTTAAAACATTTGTTTGTTTGTTTGGGGGGAGGTAGGGATCAGAGAGAAGGGGGAAAAGGGAATTCCAAGCAGGCTCTGGCTGTTAGCCTAGAACCCAGTGTGGAGGTCAATCTTATGAACTGTGAGACCATGACCTGAGCTAAAATCAAGAGTCAGACGCTCAGCTGACTGAGACACCCAGGTGCCCCCCAAATTCTCTTGATTTCTACCCAGGAGGGTTTTCTTTACTGTCTCTTAAGAATGTACAACTCTGAAAACATGTGAAGATCTTGGGGCATAATTGCTAATGACTAGAATTTGAAGTTCTTTTTAGCAATCAACAAGTTAAATCATAATAAGCTATTATTATTAAAGTGGGAGAAGGATGATAATTTGAAGAAATATTAAAAAAAGTTTAATCTTGACTCTTTCCTGACATTTTCAAAATGCTTGCATACCGTAAGTGGAAAACATATATGTTTTTATTTAAATCTTTGCAGCTACTGCTGTCTTATAATTTGTCATATTCATAAACTGAATCTGAGGCTGAAGATCATACTTTTAAGAGATATTTAATTTTTCTGACATATTCAACTTTGCAGAAAATCCAGTAACTCCAACCAGATATCAGTACTTCTCTTCTAATTACATATATGTTATCTAGCAATCACTTGAAAAAGGCATTTTGTATAAGTTAATTTTGGATGTTACATTCATGCTATTTAGCTGCTAATTTATATTACAAGCATTTTTCTATCACAGATATATTGAGCACTGGTTAATTTTTTATGATAAAGTTTATCATTCCTGCCATTTTTAGAAAAGGTTATAGAATGACATGATATGAAAAGTGCAGCTGTGTAGACTTTCTTTGATTAAAACTGATGTTGGGAATCTTTATATGTTTATTAACCATTTCCATTTACTTTTTGGTTAATTGCTTGTTTGAATCTTTTGCCTTTTTTCTATGAAGTTAATTATCTTATTGATTTGCATGTACTCTTTGTATATTCTAGAAACTAATCATCTATCTCCATATGGAGATGTCTTATTTCAGGCTGTAGCTTATTTTTTATTTTTGCCTTTGTAGCATTTGGTTATAGAAATATTTTTAAATTTTGATATATTCATTTTGTCAGTCTCTTCTATTCAGATTTGTGCTGTTATGTTTTATTTTAAAAACCCTTTCCTATTTTGGTTTGTAAACATATTTTCCTATAATTTTATTCCAACACTTTAAAGTACTGGTTTTCATATTACATGTTCAATCAATCTGGATTGATTTAATGAATACTTTGATATAAAGATCTAATTTTATTTTTTCAACATGGATTACCAATTTTCCCATCTTGTCTGTATTGATTTATAATGCTATGTCTGTCAACAACCATTTTCACATATATTCTCTATTTAGTTTCATTACTCTGTTGGTTTATATTAGCCCCAGTATTACATTTCTCTTCCTTGCTGTAGATTTATTGAATCCTACTATATTACTGTTTTTGCAGACTTGCCTCCTCTCTTTACAGTTCAGTATGGATTAGATTTGGCTTTTTAAAAAATTCTGCTAAAATTAGTATGACATGGGCTTTCCAGACTAAGATGTAGATAATTTACATCTTCATGATATTTTATCCTATCTATTAACTTAGCATATATTATCTAGCTAGTTAAATAATTTTATGTCTTTTATTAAAGTTTCCTAATTTTTCCTATAATGATTTTGAATACTTTGTTAGTGTTATGCCAAGGTTCTTTATAATCTGTAGTATTATTATTATAAAATATATTTTTAAAATGAAATATTTTTGTTGTTTGCTGTAAGTAAGACCATGAGTGATATTGGCTATACTGATCTTATATCTAGCAATCTCGTTAAACTCTGTTAGTTTTTTTTTTTCCATATAGTTGCTTAGATTTTCTATATAGATAAGGATGATGTCTGAAAATAAGGATAGTTTTGTATCTTCCTTTTCATGTCATTGATTAGGGCCACCAGGCATATTGGCTTCATTTATTATTTTATTCATTTATTATTTTAATGGGAATGCTTTTAATATTTTCCCATTAAGTAGTTATTTTCTGAGCATTTGTTACATTAAAATGTTTCATATTACTCTTTATTTATCAAGATCAAATCTCCTATAACTTTACTAATATTTCATCTGGTTGATCAATCACTTTTTGGTTAAGGTATAATAATATTTTCTCTTATGATGATGGATTTATTGATTACTTTTTGTAATACTCTTTTCCTCTATATTCAGAATTTGTTTTTAAGTGTAGAGAGGTTCAGAATTTTTCATCTTCATGATGGACTGTTCTTTTTAGCATTAAGTGTGATCCTTATTATTCTGACAGGTCTTTTCCCTAAACTCCATACTATCTGATATAAATATAGCTATTCCAGCTTTTCAATTGCTAAGATTCAACTGTTATTTAATTTTCAATGCTTGACTTTCACCATTTAGTGTCCCTATGAGTCTAATTTCCAGGCATCATATCAGATTATTTTAGGGTTGTTTTTAAATCAAATAGAAGAATCCCTTACTCTTTAAGTGGTGAACTTAGTTGGGTTACATTTGTGAATTCTAAAATATTTTGATTTGTTTTTTCCATCCTGTTTTGTACTTCTTATTAAAAATATTTTTTAATGTTTATTTTTGAAAGAGAGAGAGAGCATGAGTAGGGGAGGGGCAGAGAGAGAGAGGGAGACACAAATCTGAAGCAGGCTCCAGGCTCTGAGCTGTCAGCACAGAGCCTGTGTGGGCCTCCAACTCACAGACCATGAGATCATGATGCAAGCCGAAGTCAGATGCTTAACCAACTGAGCCATCCAGGTGCCCCAGTACTTCCCATTTTTTATGCATTTTCTCTACTTTCATCTTCTACTGTGTTGGTCAACTTTTCCTTACCCACCTTTTCCTGCTAATTGTTTTTTAGCAATATGTTACATATCAATTTTAGTAGTTTCTCTTTAATTTCAAACATGTATACTTCTTTAAAGAAAATCTAAGAAAATACCATGTTCTCCTCTTCAGAAGGCTTAGAATGCCTTAATTTCAGCCTCATCAATGTTTAGCTTTTTACCTGCACTTTTTTTTAACCTCCCAAACTAGACACCATTATTGCTGTTGCAATATACAGAAATGTGATCAGTTATAAATGCATTTAATCTGTTGAAGATGCATTGTATTTCTTCAATAGGAGTATTCCATAATTTTTTAACTTTAGGGAAATCTTTAACTTTAGGGAAACCTTAGCCATTGTATGTTCAAATATTTTCTTCCTCATTCTATTCTCTTATTTTAAGATTCCTAATAGATGTATGTTCCTATGTCTTACTTATCTTTCACATATTTTAACCTAATTTGCATGTTTCTTATTTTTATTTCACTATACTACAGTAAGCTGAATTCTTAGTGCATCTTTTTAAAGATGAGTTGTCTATAGATTTTCCTTTACTAATTATTTTCTACATATTTTTATATGCAATATTTTTTATTATCATTTGATTCTAAGTATTCTCTAATTTTTATTATAGCTTCTTATTTAGAAGTTTATAAATATCCAAATATATTTAAGTTATCTTTTTGCTTGTCATGTAGTACATAGTCAGTTATGTTTATTGCCTGGTTGTTGGTGTAGAGTTCTATATATGTCCTGTAGATTAATGTTATTTTATAGTTCGTATTATTTTCATATATATATATGCTTGTTTTATTTTTGTCTACCTTATCAATTTGTTCAGTCATGTTAGAATCTCCCAGTATGATAAAAAATTTAGGATTTCCTTTTTCAGGTTTTGTTCGATGTTTTCCTTTTATAATTCGGGCCATATTATTAAATGCATACAGTTTAAAATTATGTCTTAAAAGTTATCTTAGTACTCTCCACCTCTTTACCTCTAGTAATAATTTTTCTTGAAGTCTATTTTATTTCCCACTAAAATACTATCTATGATTTTGTTAGCAGTATTTTCCTGTTAAATTTTTACATCCTTTAACTTTCAACATTGTTTCCTCATGTGTTAAATGTGTCACTTGTATATAGTGTAGGTTAATAATGTTTTGTTTTTTCATTTCTCCAAACTGATCAATGTTTTTTAGGTAATTATTCTATTTATATTATTATTGTCATTTTCATTTATTTGTATCTCATGATTTCTCTTATCCTATTACTTTATATTACCTTTTTTTTTTCATGCTTTATCTTCTTATTTGCTCCATTCTGTGTTTTCCTTCAAGGTTTTTTATTTTTGAGTAATCTCTACACTCAACATGGAACCCAAACTTACAACCCTGAGATCAAGAGTTGCATACTCCACCGACTGAGCTGGCCAGGTGCCCCAATCTGTGTCTTCCTTCAATAGTTTGAAACTTAAAGTTTCCATTCATTTTTAGTTATCTTAAAAAATTACAACATGCTCATTTGAGTTCACAGTGTCTAGAGTTACTAAATATCATTAATTACCTCACTAGCAAGGACATTTGAATGCTTTACACCCAAGCATCCTTTTCTTATTTGTTTGCTGTTTTTGTCTAAATCATAGTCCTAAATCATAGATCTATCTTGATTTTAGTTTTACTCCATGAATGATTGTTATTAGTATTGTATACGGCAGTCAATGTTTCAGTATATTCAGTTACCATTTTTTCTCACCCTTCCTTCCCTCTTCTTGAACCTTAATTCTGCAATCATTTTAATTTTCCATGAAACAGTTTAGAATCGTGTATTGAGTAGGTACAGGCAATATTATTCACCCTGATTCTAGAAAAGTAGTTTTCCTTGGTAGAGGGTTGTGGGTTGAGAGTTATTTTCAATTTGTACTCTCCAGAATATTATCTCCCATGGTGGCACTGAAAATAGAGCTGCCATTTTAATCGCCATCTTTTCTCTCTGCCTTTAAGTCTTCTCTTTGGCATTGTTGCTTTGCAGTTCTTCTGTGATGTGTCTTCTGTAAATAAAAGATTCATCTTTTATTTATTCTTTGTGAACTTTTTTTTTTTTTTTAATTTTCAGTATTTGAGGATCATTGTCTTTCAGCAATTCTGGAAAATCTTTGGTCTTCAATCTTTTGGTCTTCAAAACTTATCTCTTCCCCAGTGTCTCTGTGATATCTTTTAATAGGTGAAACTACTATATTTTAATAGGTCAGAACTTTTCACTTTATTCTCCATGAGTTATTTTTACAATGTATTTTTTCTTTTTGCTGCATTTGATTTTATATACATTTATCTCTATTTCAGTTCATTAAGTCTGCTCTTTAATCTATAGTCTGAGTTTTGACTTTAAATAGCTATTCCTTTTATCTCCAGAATTTCTGCTTGGTTATTTTTCAAATATGAAAGTGTCTGGTTACTTAATACTTCCAAGAATTTTATTTTATCGTTTTAAATATACTAAACATGCATTATATATTTTGTACCTGAAAATTCTAATGTATGCAGTACATCTAAGTCTAACACTATACATGTTACTTCTGCTGACTCTCATTCATGGTAGCTTGTTTCCTTGTGGGTTAACTGATTTTTTCCCATTGTGAGTTCATTTCCTTTTGAATTTGTCTGTGGGAAATTTTTGAAGCCTAGGTTTCAAGTGTGTTCCTCCACAGTGGCTTTATGTTTGGTTCTGCTAGGTATCTCTCTAATTCTCCAGTTTATTTTCCTTGAGCCTCTTGTTTGGCCTTCTAGTACCGGAATGACTAGTTCAAATAAACAACAACAACAACAAAAACAGCACACACACACACACACACACACACACACACACACACAGAGAAACTCAAGGCTACTAGCAGGTGTGTACATAGTAAATACCAACTTCCAAACTCACTTATTCATCTTAATTTGTCCTTCCTTAAGTTTCTGGTTTCTGGGAAATTCTCTCATTCTAAGCTAGGTTAGCCAAACAATAAAAATTTTTTGTACATGTATTTGTATAGTATTTTGAGGTTTACTGTACTGGGATAATATCACTGAACATCATGTCCATCAAATTGTTGGGAAGGGATACCGCTCCTCTTCTAAATATTCTATTTGTTTGGTTTTGTTTTGTTCTGAGGTTTTTTTGTGCACATGGACTCATGTTATCAATACAAATATCAGCTATTGTATTGGATTGAATGCAGTGAGGTTAAGAGTGCCTTGTTGGCTCAGTTGAACATCCAAATTCAGCTCAAGTTATGATCTCATGGTTCATGAGTTTGAGCCCCACATCGGGCTCTCTGCTATCAGTACAGAGCCTGTTTCAGATCCTCTGCCCCCCCATCCCCCACTCATGCTCTCTCTCTAAAATAAATAAACATTTTTTTAAAAATGCTGTGATGCACCCAGCACATAGTTAAGTGTACAGTAAATGACAGTTGGATAAATGGTAGTCTTCGGTTGATTTGTTTATATAAAGCTACTTTTCCTGTATAATACTGGCCCATATTTCTAGGACTTTTGTCTGTGCCCCATCTATGGAGACTGCCTTCTTGGGCCAGCAAAAGGAAAGGGAGAGCACTTGACTCAGCAGGCCGAAGCGACCCCTTAGAGCTCCTGCCAGCTGACAACGGGCACCAGGGAGATGGAGCTTCTCCGTTTCTGAACTCATGGTACTTCCCAGAAAGCAGTGCTGATAAAAGAACTCAGTTAAATAATTGCATTATTTATTATTGTCATAGAATTGATTAGTTAGTGGCAAAAACAAAAATTTTTTTTAAAGTTTCAGTATACTCATGCTGGCAGACTTTAAAGTGTGTTTTATATTTAATTTAAGTTCTCCAACTCCATTACAACATCTTTTAGAGTATATATAAACTTCTCAGGTCTTCCCCTAAAGTAGACTACCTAGGCCATAAGTGGTCACCCCTCTAATTATTGCCTCATTTGCATATAGGCTTTCTTATTTTAATACTATTACCATAGGTGGATGTAGAGTGTATGATTGGTCACATTTCCACTATTGGACCCTGGATACAGTTGGCAATCTACTTTTTTCATTTAATAATGTATGACATGAGACTAATGCCATATAATTATTTTAATCAACATATAATATTCTGTCATATTGGTGTTCTGTGATTTATTTTCTTTTTTTGTTGAATTTTTCCCAATATTTTACTATCACAAATACCTCATTATGAACATCTTCATGAATAAAGCTTTTTCTAAGTTTCCCACCTTTTTAAAGTACATAAATCTGTTCCTGTTAACTACTCATTTGCTGTTTCTAAACTGCCCTGGGATGGGAAACCTGATAAATAACCTTGTCAAAAGTAAACTTAGGTTAAAAGTCAATAGGCTCTGAAGATATATTAAATTCTTGGACACTGTGACATTTGATGTCACAAAAGCCTATTGTGTCCCCTACCCTCCACCCCTACTCCCCAGCCCCTGCCCCGACCCTGCTTCCAGGATGGACCAGATGTTGAGTGTTTCTTAATAGATGCCTTCTCCCCAACGAGGCATCAAATTGCTATAGACCTGGCTGAAAATCAAACGTCATTTTGTAGCTCAAATTGTTAATGTAGTTTGGAAGATGCATAGACATAAAATAAAACCTCAGTCATGACAATCCAATTGAGTCATTATTTTTGTATATATTATGGAAAACTTACATTGTCCTAACAAGTTTCTCCATAATGAAAATAAGTAATATGTGTAAGCCTTTTTAAAACTTGATGTTTACAAAAAATACATATTTATCCATTAAATATATCTTAATTAAAAATCTTCTAGGCAATTCCTTGCTAGTACAGTATGGATTATTCTTTGTATTTGAAAGCCATAAAATCATGTTTTTCTAAAATATTAAAAAATGCTGAACTATGACCCACTCAGGTGATCCTCAATTATTTTAATTACTGAGTTTCTATATTATTAGCTCAGTATAAATATTGCTTTGTTCAGAAACATTTTTAATAATGCTAAGGATGATTAATGCAGAAAAGGCAAAAATTGAGTTTGGCTCCTGGGCAGTTAAAATTACTATTTTGCACAGTTTAGCTAAAATCTCTAGGTACTTAGCTTGCTTTATTCTTGCCTAAGGTATATATGAAAACATGTATTTGTGATTCAAAGGCCCGTGTTTCAGTTGTGTTTATGTTTGATTGATCTTCTCTCCTTTTCTCTCTGTAATTATTTGCTACTCATTATTATTTACTATGGGTGCTGATTTCATAGTAAAATTTATGTTTTGGAAATAAAGATTTATGTTTGGTAGGCATCCAGCTATGTTTTCTTTAGTTGTGCCTGCCTTTTATAAAGAGTGGTAGTGGGGTCAAAGTAACAGTGGAAAGCTGGAGAGAGAGAGTTTTGTAGTTGACCTAAAAATTATATTAGTTTCAGGCCTACAACATAGTGATTTGACACATACACTGGGAAATGATCACCACTGTAAACCTAGACACCATCTGCTTCTATACAATGTCATTGTCTATATTTCCTGTGCTGCACATTATATATCCATGACTCATTTATTTTATAACTGGAAGTTTGTACCTTTGAATCCTGTTGCCCTATTTCACCCATCTCCCATCCCACTCCCCTGTGGCAACAACCAGTTTGTTGTCTGTATTTATGAGTCTGTTACTGTTTTGTTCATTTTTTTATATTCCACATATATATGAAATTATATAGTATTTTTTTCCTCTGTGTGAGTTATTTTACTTAGCAAAGTTGTTAAAGCTTCTGTTTCCTCCATTGCTCTTCAGTTCATCCTCATGCTTTCTACAAGCTAAGGGTCTTCTCCATCTTTCCTAGATGGTTGCAATCATAGCTTAATTAGTCTTTGGTTTCAAGAGGCAGCTGTCTATGTCTGGACATTTTCGTTTCTATTCTTTCTTCTCAGGATTCTAACCATGTCTCTCCCCTGTTTGTTAAGTCTGCACCCGCCTTAGCATACCATTTGAAACTCTCCTCACTCAGCCTTCACCTCTCTTTCCAGATTTGTTTCCTCCTCCTCAGTTTGTCCACAGGGTCAACTTGTCTGCTGGGTATGACAGTGCAGTGCCAGGGCCCAAGATGCTCTTAGGAGTGCATGAAAATATTGTAATGTTAATGTATTTTAAAATTAGAAGAAAGAAAAGAATACAATGGTAATAACAATCATGAATTCAGCCTGAATATATTTAGCTTTCTACCAACACAGTTGTAAAATATCATTTTTAATATGGTTTTTAATGGAGGAATGAGCCCACCAATGCGCAATTGCTGAAGGCTATGAAAGCGATGATGCACCCCTGTTTGCACACATTAAATTCTGACCCTATTAGATTTCTCATTGGTCCTCACACACCTTTCATGCTTCTTTGTTTTCATCACTGTTATTCTCTTTACCTAGAAGTCATATCCAGATTTTAACCCATTGAATTTTTCCTAATAAAACTATACCCATACTTAAAAGCACAAATGGCTATGTTTCCCTCATCTCCCCTGCCCCTTGTCTGTTTTATGCCTATCCTAAATCACATATTTTACATTGTCATACATTAAAAAAATTTTTAATGTTTATTTTTGTGAGAAAGAGAGACAGAGCATGAGCAGGGGAGGGGCAGAGAAAGTAGGAGACACAGAATCTGAAGTAGGCTCCAGACTCTGAGCTGTCAGCACAGAGCCCAACTCAAACTCACGAACCATGAGATCATGACCTGAGCTGAAGTCGGATGCTTAACCGACTGAGCCACCCAGGCACCCCTGTCATCCATTTTTAAACTCAGCAATGATTTGTTGAACACCTACCATGTATCAGGCCTTATATAGGAGGAGTCTAGGTGGAGTCAAACATCCAATTCTCAGTGGATTCTCATCTTAATGAGAGCAAGTATATAGGAAAGCAAATAATTATTAGATGCTCTTATAATGCTGTAGTAGAGGTATGTTCAGGGTGCCCTCTCAATGTTGTATGTAGATTGTAAACTCAGTAGAGGTAAGCCTATCTTACTCATTCAGGTGGCAATGGTCTTTAACCTAGTAAGTTGTGCTCCAAGTTATTTTTAAGCCCATAGCTCATTTACACACTAGGCCCAACCTTATGCAAGGTGGCAGTCTATTCCATAAATGGGAAGCAAATATGCCTGTTGTTGAAACTTCTGTGTCTTTTTCTTTTTTTTTAATTTTTAAAATATTTTGCTTTTTGATTTGTTTTTCTTTTATAGTTTATTGTTGTGTTGTTTTCATGTAGGAGTTTATGCCTAAAATACTCTTTAGGTTCTTGACTGCCTCTTAAAGACTTAGCTTGCAAGTGTCCTTGAAACCTTCCCTAACACGCCAGGTAGCACCAATTACCCTATCTCCTCCATTGCAATGGTATGTTTATATTGCATGGATTATATAATATAATATATTATAATTGTTTCAGAATGAGGAAATAAAAGGTGTGGTTGGTAACTCCTTGATGATACTGTGTCTTCCTTCATTTTTAAATCATTTTAAATCACAGAGCCTGGCCTATAGAAAGGGATCAAGGTGTGTTTATTAAGTAAGTCACTGAAAGAATAATGAAATCAGTTTTTGGAACTCAGAGCATATTTTTCCATTTTACCATGGAAACATTGTACAAGGAACTAACTCTTCGAGTCCAGTTTACAAATGACTAAACAATAACTCCTGTGAAATAAAATCCAGTAGTCATACTCCACCTAAATACCATGGATTGGGCAATAATATTTCCATGTAGAAGTTACTAAAAATATCAGTGAAGGGTATAACATATCCTTTTTTCTTAGAGAGAGGATATTGTGTTCAGCTCTTGCTGCCTGGTAAAAATAGGAAAAAAAAGTCTTTCAGATCTTAAGGTTTGATGATGGTACATGTATGGTTTGTAGTCTAGACTCTGGAAAGGTTGAGTTTTGGCACATGAATATAAACGGATCAAAAAACAGGGCCCTCAGAAGGAGGAAATGTTAAGACTAGAGACACCTTTATTTACAAAATATCCTATCTCCAACCCTCACTCCCACTCTTGACCAAGGCAAAGCCCAAGTCCTCTGAGTCTGCTTGAATCTGTGTTCTTACATAAAGGCAAATTCTAGTCCTTGTATTCTTATATCTCTCTCCAGAAATAGTTGCATAATTGGAACTAAATAGTCCCATTTTTATTCCTCTGTTTCCCTTAAGATTAAATCATTGGCTTTAAACAACAGGGTTTGCCTTCTTACTAAGCTACTTCCTTGATCTCGGCATAATACAAAACCACCTTTGAGTATTTTTAGCACATTTTGTTTTTGCAAATCTCAGCCATCCTTTTGTGCATCTAGGTCCTTGTCTATTGAATACATTCATCCTTGATTATCCCCCTTTCTGTCTTTGTAATGTGCCTTTTTGTGTTTAAATTGACCACTACCTCTCTGCCAGTATGTAGTGGTTAACATCATTGTCAGAGACATGTCATTCATGACATACCTATTAGGTGCCATTGCTTTGCAGAGTATTTTAAATGTATCATCTCATTTAATCCTTACTTTAAAGCATGCAAAAAACTGTTACTTTCCTGTGCAAATCTAAGTTTTCCCCCCAAGCCTTCCCTAGTTTCTCATTTGCTTATTGTATAGATGTATGTGTGTGTATATGTATCTGTCTACCTATTTATTTTTCTTGAAATATAATTGACATAGAACATTATATTAGTTGCAGGTGTATAACATGATTTATTATTTGTATATATTGTGAAATGATCACCCCAATAAGTCTAGTTATCTATCACGACACAGTTACAATTTTTTTTTCTTGTGATGAGAACTTCTTGGGCTCTCTAAGCAAATATACAGTAAAGTATTATTACCTATAGTCACCAGGCTGTACATTATATTCCAAGGACTTATTTATTTTGTAAGTGGGAGTTTGTACCTTTTGACCTCCCATCTGCTTTACATTCATCTAAAGCACTTAGAATATTCTGCATTGTCATGTGCCTCTGTAATGTTTTCCAGATATTAACACTTAATATGGTCTGAATCTCCAACTCTAGAAAAGTTGGTTATGAGCAGACATGGAATAGAAGGACCAGGACTACCTCCAGGGCTTTGGGAAGGAGTAGCTGATGGGGACCTGAGCCTCTATTTGGTTTACACCCCAATTTTTTTCTTCTCCATGCCAAAGGAAAATACTATCATTCTTAATGAAACTTTTCAGAAATAGAGTTGTCTCTGTAGAGTTCAGAATGACAGTTGGAAGCTGACTGAGAGAAAAGTGGAAAAAGGGCCTCTTGGTGAAAGCAATGTGAGGAAAGATCTGGAGCCAGGTAATGGCATACTTAAGGAACTGCCCTCACATGACAGAAACATAGGATCTAAAAAGGAAACTGGAGATGAATAGTGTCCTGACACATAATGGGTGCTCAGTAAGTATGAATATATGAACATTGAGACTTAAGAAAGATGTATCAAAAAAACCCATCCTCTGTGGAGTCTAGAGAGGAGTTATTGCAAGAGGAATCCACAGAGCTCTATGTATAGATGTCATCTGTAGACTGGAAAAATAATATGGAATGTTTCAAACATACATGCACTACTTTTTTGTCAAACAGTATTATGATTGGTTCATAAAATACAAGTTCAAATAAAAGGATTACTGAACTTGTGGTAGCCTTTTGTCATAAATTTTAGGCAATAGATGTTAAAATGACATCTATTCTCCTGCAAGTGACTGGAATACAGTTTGTACAAAATTAGAGTTAAAGGCTGAAATGTACCAATCTGTTGAAGTAGCTTCCCTTCTAAACATAGTTTGTTGTGAGGTTTTATGATGAAGCGGTGTTGAATTTTGTCAAGTGCTTTTCCTGCATCTGTTGAGGTAATTGTGTGATTTTTATCTTTCAATCTGTTAATATGGTATATCACATCAATTGATTTTTGCATGTTGATGAAATTCACTAATCGAGAATACATATTTATGACTAATACTCTCTTCTTCTAGAGCATTCTTCTAGTCTCCAACCATTTATCAATTTTGTTTAACTCTGTTAGTGTACCACTTCCTTTCTTGTATCTTCTCATCAAACTGGGCAAAGCATTCTTACCCTGGCCTTCCTTAGCATCGGCTCTCCCTGCCCTGATGTCTTTTTTGTAACCCCAGGCAATTTTTCTGCTTTTCCTTCAAGAGAACTACTTAGATATAACCACTGCCCACTCTGCCTCCTGTCTATTTCCCTATACCCTGTGATACCAAACCTTCCAAACATGTTCTATATCATTATCTCCATTTTTATTAATTCCTTCCTCTCCTAATCTCATTTTAGTCAAACTTTCATCCTCACCAATCTGACAATACTATCGTTGTAAAGGTCACCCACCAGCAGTTTCCACATTGTTAAGCCTCATAGCCAATTTCATATTCTATGGTCTGGCAGTAGCATTTGACCCGGTGACCAAAATCCTCCAAAAAAATCCTTTTGAACTTGGCTTCTAGGACAACCACTCTCTTGAGTTTTTCTTTCTAACTTTCTGGCTGTTCTTTCTAAGTTTCTTTTGCTGTTCCTTGTCACATCCAGAGCTCAAAACAAATTATTTTTTATTTACTTGCATGCTTTTGGGATCTCAGCCAGTCTTGTGGCTTTCAGTATGATTAGTATACTGAAACATCCACTCTGAACCTCTCCCCTAAATTCTAAACTGATGTATCCACCTGCCACTTAGATATCTACTAGAAATCTCCAACTGAACTAACTGAATTCCTGACCTTCTTCCTATGCCAGTAGCCACCCTATTCAAAAACCTTCAAGTCATATTTGACTCATCTTTGCCAGGCCTACAGCAACTTTTATTGGTTCTACCTTCAAAATGTATCCTAAATCTTGCCACCTTTCCATACACCAGTACCACTGTGGTCTAATCCAATAGCACCTTTTCCAGGAACCAATAGTCTCCTAATGGATTTCCATGCTTCTACCCTCACCTTTGCCCCTGAAGCTTGTTTTCAGGATAGTAGCCAGAGTACAATAAAATGACACTGTCAAGACACGAATCAGATCATGTTACTGCTTGGCTCTGGATTTCACTCTAAGTTAGAAGTTAGAAGTCAAAGTTGAAACAATGGCGATAGGGCCCTATGGAAATGAGTCTCCTGTTTCCCCTCTGACTTTTTTCCCTTTTGTTCTTTTCTAGCTCACTCTGCTCTAGCCACACTGGTTTCTTTAACATTCCCCAAATGTGTCTGCTTAGTTCTTTATACTTGCTGTTCTTCTACTTGGGCTACTCTTCCTCAGATATCCACATAGTTTACCACCTTGGCCAATTCAAATCCTCTTTGGTAGGTTGCCTTTTGACTTTTTGGCCCTTTCTGACTGCCAGATTTAAATCACAACTTCCTATTCTGGGCTGCAACTCTCCATCTCCTTTGCTTGTTTTATATTTCTCCATTTATCACTTCTATAAAACTTATTCAGTTATCTTGTTTATTCCATGAAGGTATTATATTGGTTCTTTTTATTTTTCATTGCTGCATGTGTAGGACCCAGAAAAGTGCCTGGTGCCTCCCTGAAGCTCACTTAATATTTTTTGACTGAATGAATGAATTGGACAGAATATGTATTTGTAGTCAGACATCTAAGGTTTGTTTGACTCACTCACATTACTTCTCTTTCCACTCCGAATCTTCCTGCCAAATAGACTGTTTGGGTTACCAGGCCTGTCTTTCATTCTGAATTTATATGCCAGCAGTGCCACTATTATCCCAATGCTTTTTGTTGTCTTTATTTACAGACAGCATCTTACTCAAGTATACAGTTGTAACTGATGGAAAAGCCACCCTAGTTACAGAGAAAACCTGCTTTTGTATTTCAGTATATTAATAATTTTTAAACAGAATATTTTCATCCCTTCTGGAACATTTTGGTAGCACTAGAGTTTGGTAGACTAGAGGTGGATTATGACAGGTAAATTTTTATGGTATTTTATAATTTCTGGAAGACAAAGGTAGGGCGGTCATTATTATTACCATCTCTGTTTCTCATTCAAGAAAACTCTGGTAGGTTTCTCTTTGTCACACATAGAGCTGATCAGTGCTGAAATTTAAAACAATAACCTCACACTGCAGAAACCATGTATTTATAGAATAAAATAATAAGAACCTCCCTAGATCACACACACACACACACACACACACACACACACACACACACACACAGAGTTTCACCTACTGAAAGAGTGCCTTATTCTTTTATGCTGAATTCACTGTTCTATATTTTAGCATAAAATAAAATGTCTTTTCTAGAATCAAGATAATTCTCATTCATGGTAGAGAAATTGGAAAATAAAAAAATATGAAAAAGTAACCTCTAACTCCATAAGTAAAGAAGTAATAACCATAAACATGTTGGTGAATTTTGTCCTTATTATTAAGATTTATTTAAATAAAATTATGATCATACTGTGAGTCTACATTATTATAATGTTCTTCAAAAGAATTAAAAGATACCTTATTATTCACTCATTCATTCATTCAATAAACTGGGCACTTGTTCTATGCCAGGTACTTTTCTAGACATTGGGTTTGTATCAGTGAATAAAATGATTCATTCCCTTCCTTCTGAAAGCCAACAAAATTGTGAGGCAAGACAGACAGCAAACACAGAGATAAAGCATTATGAGATGTGAACTGCCAAAAAGAAAATGAGCAAGAAACAATGAGCGAGGAAAAACCTCCCTTGAGAATCTCATAAGAAGGGATAATGTGAGAGAGAAGTCATCAATACCGATAGGCTGGGAAGTAGCCAGTTATGGGACATGCTAGGAAATAGCACTCCCAAAAGAGAGAGTAGCACAAGAGATTGAGAAAGGTCCGTATGGCCCTGGATAGCCAATGAGAAGAGTGGTTTGCCATTGTGTTTTAATCTAAAAATTATGAGAAGTCATTGAAATCTGTTAACAATGGAAATGAAATGCCTCAATGAATGCTTTCAAAATTGTACTTGATGGTGATGGGCAGAAACAAGAAGACCTGTTAATGGCACCAATGATTTGGAACAGGCTGGTGGCAAGGCAGATGGGAGAGAAGTGGACAGATCTGAGAACTGTCTCATAGGTGGAGAGGACAAGACTTGCTGAAGGGTTGGGAGTGGAAGGTATGTCTGAAAAAAAGGAAGGAAACAAGGATGACTCCTACCTTTCTGGCTGGAGCAACTGGGTGTCTGGTGGGCTGACGACGCCCTTTACTGAACTGGGCAAATCTTGGAGAAAAACGTGTTGGCAGGAGAAGGAGTGTGAGAGGGAGTTTAAGAGGAATAAGGAGTTTAGTTTGAAACCTGTTAAATTTGAGATGCTTGGAAGATATCCAAACAGAGATGTCAGAGAGGCAGTCAGATGGTAGCAGCTGAAAATAGAAGTAAAAAGGGAGGAAACTGACATTTCTTGAGCATCTCCAAGTCTTAGATACTGTGTATGGTACTCTCCAGATAAAAGTAAACCTATTTAATAGAGAAACTAAACATCAGAGCGCTCCTAAATGTTAGTAGTGTAAGTACAAGGCCAAGACTTGAATTCCACTTTGCCTGGCTCCAAAGTCTAGTTTCCACGCACTAAGACTGACAATTGTTCTCATTTAATTTAACATTTAACTGAGCTAGACTTTGCTATATGGACATTCAATTAGCCACACTTTACTAGTATTGAAAATATATTTGACAATAAACTATTTAAAAAAATAAAATACTTGCTAAACAATATTATGTTAGATATATAAAACAAGAGAATATAGCATTATACCTATTTAATACAGCAAATTATAAAATGTTTGCCTGCACATGATTTAGAAGTCAGTTTGTCCTCAGGCAATCCCACCATTGAACCTTTCCCGTCTTCTATGAAATGTGTCAGATACGTCGCCACAATAGATCAAATGCCAAATATTCCATGGAGCATATTTTTAAATAAATGTTTTATTTTTTACATGGTTTTAGACTCATGAAAACGTTGGACAGTTAGTACAGAGTTCCCATATATCCCACACCTAAATTACCCTGGGGCCAACATATATTATTACGGGGTACATTTAATAAGAAACTGACATTAATCCATTATTATTAATTAAGTTCTAAACATTATTCAGATTTCATCAGTCTTCTCCTAATATCTTTAATTGGTCCAGAATCCCATCCAGAATCCTACATTATATTTAGCTATCATGTATCCTTAGGATCCTCTTGGCTCTGAGAGGTTCTCAGACTTTCCTTGTTTTTCATGACCTTGACAGTATTGAGTACCTAGTCAGGTATTTTGTGGAATTTCTACAATTTGAGTATGTCTGGTGTTAGAGGGGGTGTGTCCCCCCTTGACATCATGTCAAGGGTACCCACTGTCAAAAGATATCACTTATGATGTTAACTTTGATCTTTTGATTGAGAAAGCACTTGCCAGATTTCTTCACCATAAAGTCACTACCTCCATCTCACAGGATATATTTTAAATGTTATTGATTCCCTTCATGTGCTTCTGGATCTAACATATTGTACCTACATAGGTATTTGTTTTAACAACTCATAGAATATTTAATACTTGCAAGTACCAGGCAAGTATTAAAGGATTACCTTGAAACAACCCCATATGTAGTGTTAATATCTCCATTTTTTGTGTGTGTAAGGGCAAAAAAACCTACTCAAGCTGAAAGGCTGTGTATTTCACCGAAGGCTGCACACCTGTTGACTCCAGGAAGCATGATTCTATGCCCATCTTTCAAGGGTGGAGCTGACTCCCTGCTCTGCCTCCTGCTTGATCTCAGCAGAGCTCAGGACAGAGCAGAAATGCCAAGGCAAAGGCGCTGAAGACTTTGTCATTCTCTGTCTGGGAATTCATCCCGGTCTTTGGGGTTTAGTTCTCTGTTCCCTTGCTTTTACATTTGTTGTTGATACTCATGTTTCTTGAAACTAAGGAAAAAGTATAGTTGTGAGTGGGTTGGTACTTTTGCCAGGTTTCTACTTTGGAAAAGAAGTCCAGTCTTTAACTTTGATCTTTTTAGATTCTAGTGGAAATGATTTTTTTTAAGACTTCATAGAGATTACTGCTTTTCTGTTTGTATTCTAAGTAATCAGCACCCTCACCCTAGATTAATCAGTGGTGTTTGGACACTACCATTGACACACTCGTGTGTCCAGCTACATCTCTACATGTCCCATTCCAGGACCAGGGTGAATATCTCTGAATGAAAAGGCTCTAACTGTTCACATCCAATGCTATTTCATCCTTAGCTGTACTCAGACCAACTTCCCCTTCCTGTGATAATGATGGAAAATGTGCTTGTACTTTTCATCAAAGCAGGGGAGAAATTCCATCCAGTTGTTATTTTTAGGTTGCTAAAAGAGATAAGAAACTACAAGAGTGTCTCCTAAATTCAATATGTATTCATAGAGCCACGATTAGATCTACCAAGTTACTTTGTTTCAGAAGCACAGAAATCAAATTAAAGCTTTTGATATATTTTCAGGAGACTATGAAGGAAAATACACATATCATTCATATATATTCTTTTGGAAAATGCAAAATGCAATACAAACAGTTGATATTCTTGATATTTCAGTGCTATTCAGCTTCCCATAATGTAATTCATCTTTTATCTTAAAGAGTTATGAAAATGTCACATTTATGTGCACCTATAATTACAAAAGTAATTGTATGTTGTTAAAATTTTCATATGTGTTCCAATATGAGGGGCAGAATCTTTATGCAGATAATTTTGTTTCTAGAGGCTGGCACTTATCCTATAAATTTTCAAACTGCCTACTAAATATTTAGCAATATGTTTATGTCTGCAAGTGAAAGCAGACCCAGATAATAAACAAATATCACTTTATATTGCTCTTTAATTTTATGCCCCTTGAGTATAAAAGAGGTCATGTATCGGAAGGTCTGTCCTCCATGGCAGGCAGCAACCCCTTCACACGGGAGGCAGGCCGCCCTGGAATCACGTCCCTGGAACTAGCGCCATTTGCCCTCTGTTACCGCATACTCAAGTGCAGTGATCTGACTTGGCATGCTGGTTTGCTAGCTCAGGAATGACACCAGGACAGTGGTGTTTAGAGACACTGTGTGCAGAAAGGATTGACTTATTCTCCATTGGCACTTTTAGTTCTATTTGCATCTACATTTCCGTCCTTCTTTCTCACTGTTCTCATATTCCGCACTCTTGTTTACCTGAGCTGCTTTCAGCATTCTGGGAGGGGTTTGGTACTTTTTATATAAATGTTTTGGATAAAACGCTTTGAGCTCTTCAGAGGAAAATCCCTGCATAAATCTTATAAATCTAAAACCTCCTCTTGTACTGAAACCTAATACAGACTGCCTCTGAGAGACATATATTTGATTTACTTCTATGTTATATAAATGAAATGTGAGAATTTAGAAAACCTTAAGTAATCAACTGAATCTTTTTTTGTGTGTTGTACTCTGCTGCATTTGAAAAGATTTTGTAACCCCACTAAATTGTTCTATTTTATCAAGAGCATGATAATGATATACTGTTTCTTCCTTTATCAATTTTTAAAAAATTTTTGGATTTGAGGCACCTTTTGGTTAAGACAAGGCGAAATTAAATGTAGTTCTTATATTAAAAGTTATGATTGTTTTTATCATTCATTCCTTGAACCTTTCTAGGCCACGAGCCAGGCCCACTAGAATATACCTGTGGAAGCAGGCAGAATGGGGGGGATGGGGGGGATGTAGCCATTGGTCACTCTGTATCGCCCTCTAGAGACCGAAACAGGAGCTTCAGTCGCCTTCCCTGAAGAAATACTTTTTTCTCTGAGGAAAGTCACTTTTCATCTACCATTCTGATTTACATCCAGAGTTTTAGGAGACATTGACTATAGCCCTCCATGAGATAACTGCCACGCTGATTTCTTATTAGAAACCTTAAATGAGTAATTCTTATGATTGTGTGGAAATTCTCTGAAGTGTTCAAGATTCTCACATATAATTTTAAAATGGGGTAAAATAGAACAGAGTAAAAAAAGTGTCATTACTCTTACAATGATTCCATCTTCTATGGTTTGCAGTGAATGAGTGACTCGTCTATAACACCGCTCCTTGGGGAGGAGGCCACGCCCCTTCACGCCCAGCATGTAGTGGGAGGGGCTGGGTTTTGGGCCATGCCTGGACGCTCTGGTTGTTATTCATCTTTCTGAGTGTTTTTTTTTTTTTCACCTGTAAACTGGGGATGGAATGGGATTACCAGGAATGTTAGACAACTTCTGGGCATGATCTTTAATACAAATAACTCTTATCCCCAAGTTGGGGAGATAGTAGAAAACAGAGGCCATAGTCCTCTTAAAATAAATGGGACTTGCAAAATAGTAATATTAATAATAATTTTAAAAATAATATAAAATCTATAGGGATCACCACGTATTCCATTGGGGCTCAAGGCAGCCTTAACCAATTTAATTGTTAATTGCTTGGCTCCTCTTATTAGCACAGATAAGATTAGCACAGTGCTTGACTTGTAACAGGTACCAAAAACTTGATAATTCTCTTTCCCATCACCTCTCTAATATTATAAAAAGAAGGGCGAAGTAGCAGAAGAATAATGACATAACTCTCTAGTGGGGAGAAACCTTAATAATTGTCTTGAGATTGTGAGGGCTATAAGTTTCCAGCAAGAAGCCAGTCTTTGGAGAAAGGTTGTGATTCCCTCGAGTGATGTAAACCAATATCATTT
This sequence comes from Suricata suricatta, assembly GCF_006229205.1. NCBI lineage: Eukaryota > Metazoa > Chordata > Mammalia > Carnivora > Herpestidae > Suricata > Suricata suricatta. Next base: position 49,544,240 of record NC_043712.1, on the reverse strand, counting down.
CCTGAAAACTTGTTTGTGTTCAAAACTGGTCAAATAGTATGAAGTAAATAAGGAATATTTGCGGGAAGGATTTTTTAATTGACTAAAACTTTAACACAATTCACTATTAAATTATTATTTTTAATATTTATTTTTGAGAGAGAGAGAGAGAGAGAGAGAGAGAGAGAGAGAGAGAGCGAGCAAGGGAGGGGCAGAGAGAGAGGGAGACACAGAATCCAAAGCAGGCTCCAGGCTCTGAGCTGTCAGCACAGAGCCTGACTCAGGGCTCGAGCCCATGAACTGCAAGATCATGACCTGAGCCTAAGTCTGATGCTTAACTGACTGAGTCACCCAGGCACCCCCACTGTTTAATTCTTGATAGAGATAACTTCAGATAAGAATTAACCTTAATAGTCTAACACAAAGCAGATATATAAGAATATTCTTATCGAATTTAGGAAAACATTTAGAACATTGGCCCTTAATTGGTAATAATATTAGTGTTTCTTAAATTTTTTGTATTTTTATTTTTGATAGAGACAGACTGAGCATGAGCAGGGGTGGGGCAGAGAGAAAGGGAGACAAAGATGTGGTGAGTAAATATTGAGCCTTTTTTCACTCTGAGTTACTATTTAATGTTGTAAACAATACTTCAATGTCATGAGCATTCTTTCAAAGTTCAATAAATGAGTCTACCTTCCCCCTAACCCTTTAAAGCTTGCATCATACATGTTTGTGCTTGCCAGGAAGTCTGTTCAGCTTGGCTGTGTTCAGGGGTACTGGTTGACTGGTGGATGTGTGTTTAGTATTCTCTCCCACCTGATACCCTCAGTTGGACTGGGACCTTGAGCCAGTCTGAACAGTCAGCATTTTGGGTGGCTAGAATGGGAAACCATTAGAGACTGATATTTTTAGTGACCAATAAACATGTTGCACATTTTCTTACAGCTTCTACATCTAAGGTATCATACAGTAATAATTGATATGGTGATTTGGTCATTCACTCATTTATATCTCCATGAAACTTTCAACCCTTTCTGTCTGTCAGGCTCCATGATGGAAGATGCAGTTTAAACTCTTAAGGATTGACAATAATGGCCATGAGCCTGGTCTTTGAAGCCAGGCTGGCCTGGGTTAAAATCTTGGCTCCCCAACTAGTGTGACTGGTGATAGGTTACTTACCTTCTCTGAGTTGACAAATATTCCTATGTTTTATATGCAATGATGTTCAATGTCACTTCTCATCAGGGAAATACAAGTCAAAACCACACTGATATACCACCTCATACCTGTCAGAGTGCATAAAATGAAGAAATCAGGAGACTACAGATGCTGGTGAGGATGTGGAGAAACAGGAACTGTCTTGCATTGTTTGTGGGAATGAAAACTGGTGCAGCCTCTCTGGAAAACAGTGTGGAGATTCCTCAAAAACCTGAAAATAGAACTCCCCTGTGGCCCTGCAATAGCACTGTTAGGAATTTACCCAGAGGACACAGGAATGCTGAAGCATAGGGGCATATGTACCCCAATGTTTATAGCGGCACGTTTAACAATAGGCTAATTATGGAAAGAGCCTAAATGTCCATCAACTGACGAATGAATCAAGAAGATGTAGTTTATATACACAATGGAATACCACATGGCAATGAGAAAGAATGAAATCTGGCCATTTGCAGCAATGTGGATGTAACTGGAGGGTGTTATGTAAAATGAAATAGGTCAGTCAGAGAAAGACAGATACCATATGTTTTCACTCATATGTGGATCTTGAGAAATTTAACAGAATACCATGGGGGAGAGGAAGAAAGAAAAAAGTTACAGAGAGGGAGGGAGGCAAACCATAAGAGACTCTTAAAAACTGAGAACAGACAGAGGGCTGATGGAGGGTGAGGGAGAGGGGAAAGTGGATGATGGGCATGGAGGAGGGCACTTGTTAGGATGAGCACTGGGTGTTGTATGGAAACCAATTTGACAATAAATTATATTTTAAAAATTTCTATGTATTTATTCACCCTCTCTTTCTTCACTATTGGCTCACAAGTCCTGTTTCCTGGACTCTCCTGATTTTACCCCACCTGTGCCCTTGATCCCTTTTTCTTAAGCTTCCTGTTATGCTCCATCAATGGTATCTTTTCTAGATTGTATTAATCTTACTGTTTGTGAGCAGTTTTCTTTTCACCTTGTTAATATACCCATTTTAAGTTTTCTGTAGCCTGAGTGAGTCAGAATGTATTCCTTCTCTTGTAATTCATTCAAAATTGTGTTACTTCTCCTCATTGCTTCTACATCCCTAATGATCTCACTTCATTGCAAACTTGCCTTCCATCCCCATCACCTCTAATTGAGGACCCTTTCAAAAATTTCCAGTGATCCACAATTAACAAATTTGATTCTCTTTTATCTGCTCTAACCATTCTGATCTCTGAAGCAAAACACAAGACTTCTTAAAATTTTCTCCTCCTTCAGTCTCTATGCAATTCCATTAGCTTTGCCTTCACTGGGCCTCTCTGACCATAAGTACCCTCCACCCCCTCTTCATCTTGCTACACCAATATAAGCATACTCCAAATTTTCTCCTCAGACCTTTCCACATCTTCCTCTAAACTTAAACTTGTGTCTTCAACCATGAATTCTGTGTAGAAGAATTTCACATCAGGACCTTCTGACCCATTGTCTTTCGATAGCCTGAGGCCTACACATTCCACGTCTTTCTGGGATTTTCATCTACAATTATCCACCACAGGTTCATATGCAACATGTCTGCAATGAAACTCATCATTTTCCAAATGAAGACCACAGTCTTCCTGAGCTTTCTGAGCTTCTCCTGGGCACCAGCACTATTCTAATCAAGCCGCCGTGGATGTTTAGTGCAGTCCGATTCCATCTCCAATGAGATGCCAGATGTATGTATTCAGTCCCTAAGATGATTTTGTATTTTTCTCTCTGCCATTGTTGATGCCATCCTGATTAAGAGTCTAACACTTTTGCTAAATAAAAGAACATAAATTTTCTTCCATGTGCCGATTTATAGCGATTGGGAAAGAGTGCCATGATCAGCCAGCAATATTTACCAGGATTATAGAAGGGAGAATGGCAGCCTCTCTGGCACAGACTATTCCAAGAGTTTCCTAATTGGTCTCTTCACTTCTAGCCTCTCCTTCATTTCACTTCAACTATGCACTATTATGATTATTCTCCCCAATGCTTAGCTGGCTCAACATTGTCTACCCCATTAAGTAAAAGCTCCCTGGCCCAGAGCCCAGTGTTCTCACATTCTTATTCCCAACTTCCATCAACCCCTCCAGCCTTTTGGCCCCTTTGCTGCAGCCAAACTCAGTTATTCATTCTTCCCCAAATATTCTCTACACTTCCCTGCCTCCTTCACGTTTTCAGAATATAGGATCCATCCCGCTTTCACCCCAGCCTTCAAGCACAAACTCATTTATCATTTTTTTTTCCTTGAGACTTTTCTTGATTTTTCTGCCTATCTGGATTTTTTCTCATTTCTGAATTCCTGTGGTACATCACACCTTTCTGATAGAACAGACAGTGGTGATGAACTGGAGTGCTTTGTGAGACCCGGACACTCAGGGAACTAGTCTCTCCTTCCTGCTAAGTCATGCCTTCCCATCTCTCTCATCGCTCAGCACACTTGCCCTTCCCCTTGCACTTGACTGTCAGCCCATGGCCAGTAGGAACTGTACCTGCACCTCATTTTGCTTCCTTACAGTCTATGCATTGTCTTACATTGCTTATTGCATGATGGCATTGGATTGAATGGTTATAATTATTACAAAATAATGTTGTGTATGGATCTTTATTTGCATTTCACTTCTAAGTTCTGAAATAGAGCTTATATTTGGCAAAAGGCCTGACCATTTAGGTAGGGGTGAAAAGCTGAAGTCAGATGAGCCTCTGCATGGCAAGAGTTGAATCAGGGAGCTCCTAACAGGGAAGCAAACAGCCATAAACCATGTGGAAAGCTAAAATCCAAAACATCCTTAAAGGCATCTAGCACAGTCCTGTCCAGTGGAAACGTAATGAAAGCCACATAGGTAATTTAAAATTTTCTACTTGACATGGTTTTAAAAAGTAAAATGAAACTGGTGAAATCAATTATAATAGAGTTTACTTGCCCTAGTATATTATAAATACCACTTTGACATTTAATCAGCATACAAAATTATTATGAGATATTTTATATTCTTTTTGTCATGGTAAGTCTTAGAAATTTGGAGTGTATTTTATACTCACAGCACATCTTCACTTGGACTAGTCAAAATTCAAGTGTTCCATAGCCCCATGGGGCTTGTGCCTACCTTGTTGGGCACTGCAGGTCTAGGATGTTACTCAAGCAAAAAGGGACTGTAGGTTCATATAGAAACTGAAGTTTAGAGCTATGAATCCAGGAATTATGGAGATGAAAATATGGGTCAGGATATAGCCAGTACCCCAGTTGGGAAATCAGAGTGGGAGAAGTGAGTAGGGCCTCACAGGCTCAGCCATAGTATTTGTGTGACTGTTTGTTCCAGCATTGGTATCATGCACATAATGAGCTCATTCAAATCTTGAGAGCCAAGAAACAAAACCAGCCCCAAGCACTGATTTTAACATCTCAGGTTTGTAAATGCTGCAGCACCTACCTTTTACTGGAAGGTTAAGGAAATTCAGTAGGTGACCATTTTTAGGGTTTGTAGGAACTTAGAACAAAGGATATTGACAAGGACACTTGGCCAGATTTGGGGCTGGTTGTTGAATTTTAAAGGAAGCATTGGGGTGTCTGAGTGGCTCAGTCGGTTAAGCATCTGACGCAAGCTCAGGTCATGATCTCATGGTTCATAGATTTGAGCCCCATTTTGGACTCTGTGCTAACAGCTCAGAGCCTGGAGCCTGTTTGAGATTCTGTGTCTCCCTCTCTCTCTGCCCTCCCCCATCTCTCTTTTCTCTCTGTCTCTGTCTGTCTGTCTGTCTCTCTTTCTATCTTAAAAATAAATAAAAACATTTAAAAAAAAGGGAGCATTTATGGGGTGCCTGGCTGGCTCAGTGGGTAGAACATGTGACTAGTGATCTTGGGGTCATGAGTTCAAGTCCCACGTTCTGTGTAGTTCTTACTTAAAACCAAAAAAAAAAAAAAAGCTTTACATTTGTGGTTGTCACTTATTTTGTTGCAGATACATATTTACATATGACTGTACGATTAAGGGGAAAATCTCATTAAGGGAAATGGAAAAACAAAACCTTCATTCTTACTCATGAACTCCTGAGCTCATCCTTTTCTCCCGTCTAACCCCCCCTCTGCAGGTGAATGGACCATATAACCTTCATGAGAGAAGACCATGTCTGTTTTGTTTCCTCTTGAGGCTCCAGGACCTAGAACAGTGTCTGGCACAAATCAGAGCAAAGCCATTCTTTAAAAATTATTTATTTATATTCTTAATTTTTTATCACTTAAAGAGCAAAGAATATCATCTAAAGTTCTTACTCAGACCATATTTGGAGTAGCAGCATGACTTGCCACTCTGAATTTTAAACTTTAAATTGAGCACCTGTAAGCAAGTGGAAATTTCCTTCTTATCCTTTGACATCATTTGGTCCCCACCTTAGAAATTTGAGTGTCACCATTCATTTTGTCTATATTGAAATCTTCACATCTTTTTAGACAAATTGGCAGAGAATTTTGTTCTTAAGAGAAGGTCAGTTTACTGCTATTACCGTAAATTAAAATATGGTTCTATCCTCTGCCCCTCAATTGGTTGCTGCAAATAAGTTACAGACACAGATTAGACACAGATTTTGCCCTTGGGGAATCTGTAAACAATCAGGACTTTTATTTTTTTAATAACCATGTCACCCTAGAGCCATCTGGTGTATATTTAGAGTAATGTAATTTCTACTCTTGCTTGATGATCCCAATGTTATACAGCAAATGTATTGCCATTTTGGAAAATAATTGGGTTAATTTTTGCATGTAATTCAACAGTGATTTAATCTTTTATTCTGTGTGAACCGCAATATATTCTGAATCACTTCCATTTTTAGGAAAGCAGTCACAAAAGAGTACACTGAAAGACCAATGTGGATTACTATATGGAAACTCAAAATGAGTCTTAGAATAGGTTTATCTAGTACGAGTCTTAGGGTACCCAAACAGAGAGAGATGAGAATATCAGATTTAAAAAAATTGGTATCTAAGCAGGATACTAGCAGTATCATTTGCTGTGTGCTTACCTATGCCAGGTACGTGGTACCGAGGACACTTTACCTGAGTCTTCTTATTTAATTTTTGTAACAGTGCTCCAAGTATATGTATGTTAGTTTCCTCTTTTTAAAGATAAGGAAATGAATCAGTAATTAAATTACTTGCCTGTAGTTTGACAGCTGCAAGATCACATAACTGACAGGCAAGACAAGGTCCCCCATTACTTTTGTATATGTTTTAATGTGTGAGTCCTAGTGGGAACACACACACACACACACACACACACACACACACACACACACACACACAGAAGCACACACATCTACACACACCACCACAAGCATCCCCATCACCACCACTACTGCTACCACCATGAACCACATCAAAATTAAAGTAAATACCTCCAGGGGCGTCTGGCTGGCTCAGTAAGCGACCAGCTTTGTCTCAGATCATGATCCCACAGTTCATGAGTTCTGCCCTGCCTTTGGGCTCTGTGCTGACAGCTGACAGCCTGGAGCCCACTTCGGATTCTGGGTCTCTCTCTCTCTCTCTCTCTCTCTCTCTGTCCCTTCCCCACTCATCCTCCCTCCCTCCCTCCCTCTCTCTCTCTCTCTCAAAAATAAACATTAAAAATTATTTTAAAAAGAGTTTAATGAGAAGCAGGCTATAATAATGATCATATTGGAAAGTGCTATAATGAAAATTAAGCAGGCGAACTTCAGGGTGTGATGGCTTTGACACGGTGGTGTGGGAAGGTCTGTCTGATAAGGTGACATCTAAGCAGAGCTGGAGAGAGAGGGAAGGAAGCTTGAGGATGCCAAGCGCCCCCATGGGGCAGGTGAGAGGGAGTGGGGAGCAGGGCTATGCGAGAAGATAAAACAGGCACATGTCAGAAGGGGCGGAAACCACAGGGCTTTGCAGGCTTGCTAAGAAATTGGGATTTTATACTAAAGAAAAAGAAGGGGATGGAGTCTTTTGTGCAGAAGGGTGACTTGACCTGTCAGATCAGATTGTTATACTTCTTTCCCATGGACTGGGGAAGATGTTCCAAAGCTGACTTGCTTGTTTCAACGTTTCCTCATTTGTACAGTGGCTGAATGCGTTTTGGCCACAAGTAAGAATTTCCCTCGGTTAAGCTTTACTTTAATTGAGTATAAAATTTGAAGGGTGCAACTCGAAAAGTCTGCAAGTGCCATAAATTCAGTATTTTCAAAAGTAGCAAATCTGAGCACTTACCCCGCTCACTACGGATGGCGGTGTGACACGGAAGCCTTCACGGGACCAGCCGGGAGGGCGGGGCTACTATGACGCTAGGCCGGACACTGTAGTAGATGAAAAGCTCAGCTCCCCACATTTGCTACTCCAGACTACTGTTTTGGGACTAGTGGGCCAAAGGGTATCTGACTGCTTCAGGAGCCTCAGGGCCAGTTCCAAAACACTATTCTTTTTTTTTTTTTTCTTTTTAAGGGTTTTATTTTATTTTGTTAAGTTTACTTATTTATTTTTGAGTGTGCATGGGAGGGGCAGAGAGAGAGGTAGGGAGAGAATCCCAAGCAGGCTCTGCCTAGTGCGAGCCCAGGACAGGGCTCGAGCCCACAAACCGTGAGATCTTGACCTGAGCTGAAATCAAGAGTCTGATACTTAACCAACTGAGCCACCTAGGCATCTCTCCAAAACACTACTCTATCTTATATTCAAAATGAACATTAACTAATGACCTGAGTATATGACAAGGGTGACATTTAGTATAAAAAGGAATTAGTGGCAAATAAGTACTTCAATCAAAGAAAAGAAGAGCAAAAATAGTAAAGCAGCAGGATGTAAATATCACAATCAGAAAAGTTTAGAGGCTCTTAGGTACTTACTTGGACTCTTTCAATTCTTCCTGAGCTGCAGTAAAAACATCTTCCATTAGGGGGCCTCATAACCCTTTTTTGATCTGTGTGCCTTGTCCCTAGAGTGATATATTCATTTTCTTCACTCTTTCTCCTTCAGTTGCTCTCTTTCAATATCTCCTTCTTTCTCACTGAAAAAACGAATTAGTTAAGAATATGTGTATGTATTGTTCCTACATGGCTGCATAACTCTCACCATTTGGACAAAGAAAGCGAAGTACTATGTGACAGAGGAAGGAAATATCAAGAAAATGTCATCTTTATGTACAGTCTGAACACTTCTATCGTCAGTTTCTGGATAGTTTCAGTGTGGATTGGGAAATAATGGACAATCACAAGGAACCTTGGATACTTTAAGAAATAGAGCTTTGATCCTTTGGTGGAAAGTCTAATTTTACCCCCCTTCACTTCAGACATGGAACAAGAAAGCCAACCAAGTGATTGTTTCATTGATCCTGAGGTAAGAAGAGTAAGTTGTAAGCAAAATAAGGAAGGAAGGAAGGGAGGGAGGAAGGAAGGAAGGAAAAGAAAGAAAGGAAGGAAGGAAGAGAAAGAAAGAAGTGATGGAGTATAGTTAGGATACTAAAAATATTCCCATTTGCACAAATCATAAATGCAACATTCTAGACTTGCGGAGTAGAAATTAATGGGTTATAAATGCAATTTTTAAAACTGTCCGATTCTCGGCTTTCTACCTGAGAAAGGTATAACTTCTGTTTTTTAGAGTCTTTTGAACTTAACACAAAACGCTTCAAGCCTATAGAATAATATAGAAGGACACTACAAAAATCAATGTACCTATCCCCAAATTTAACAATTCTTAGCATTTTAAGATATTTACTTTAGGTGTTTTTTTTTTAATCAGTCAAGATTTTAAGAAAAAAAATAGGCTAGTTTGGCCTACTGCTAATGTTTCATGCCTAGTTAGAAGATTTTATATTTTGTGGAAATTCTTATGTGGTATTGCTAAAGCACTGTGAATCAAGAGTAATCAAATATGATATTTCTTGAAAACCCTAAGGATGCATAGCTCTCAAGGCTCCTCATGTTACCCTTAACCAAAAGCCAAAACCAAAATGCATGCTTCAGAAGCTATTAGACTGAAACACTCCTTGGAAGGACTAACTCAGGGCAGGAAGGTTGGCCTGGACTGAGTGGCTGACGAGGATGTGATTCATGGTCAAGAATGGGGTTCTCTCAGGAACAGTTGCTAAGCTATTTGGAATCTCTGATCTAGTCCTGATGGAACCGTGTTTGTAAGGCTTCTCAAAATTATATTCTTTTTACAAAGAAAATTGACATACCTAAATGCATTTATATTAAATACCATCCGATCTTCTGTCCATTGTATATAAGTACAAAATAATAATGAAGTAGAAAAATGTTAACAGCTTAGCCTACATAAACTATCATTCAGTTTCTCAGGGCCTGACAAATAGCACAAATGTCCACTCTGTACTCCATTCAAACCTGATAATGGGATGTGTGGGTAAACATTGAATGCCTGTCCTGTCTCTCTCATTAGGATGGGCTGGAGGACGCCCGTGGGGGTGCAGTTCCCTTGGGACCTCCAGGGGCTAAGCAGGTAGGGGCCTGGTCGTTCCTAGTGCCCAATGAGAGCCTATAGCAGAAAAGATTCTCCTTTTCCAAGTCAAAGCAAAGACCCAGCCTTAGAAACTACCTTCTGAACCTTTGGAAGCCTAGGAATACCCTCCCCTCAAGGAGGACCCTACCCTACCTGGTTTCTCCGTGCGACTGGGGAGGGCCTGCTCTGTGTTGTTAAGATGACTCCCATGGAAGGCAGATGTGGCCCAGGCCTGGCTGATGCAAAAGCTTCCTGTCCAGGGAGGCTGGGAAGTTGAGTGGCAGTTCTACCTGCCTCCCATAGGGCTATCAGTTCGTAAATCGATTCACTGGCAGATAGTAGAAGCTACTTTTCTACCACCCTTGGCTGGTTTGGCATTGCTCAGGAGACTTTAAAAACCAAAATTGTGTCCAAGGGAACCGAAAACCCTCATCAGGAGAGACTGATGACAAGTTACTAACAAGAGAAAGGTAATCTTGAGAGGAAACCCATGCAGACATCTTAGAAGAGCTGGTGTCTGAAGTAGCACTGATGGGAACAATGTGAGAGCATCTTAACAAACAATGACAGAACCATCAGGAGGATGAAATGAGGACACTATTCAATGAAACTGAAGTCAGAGTTTAGAATTAAAAACAAATAACCTGATGAGGAGAATGATTATTGCAGACAATTGAATGTATGATGTCGAAGACCAAGAGACAGAAATACCCCAATAGGGTCTGAAGGCATAAAGGAAAGGAAAGTTGGGAGAAAACAGATAGGCCTGGAGGACATATTTAGGAGATGTAACATGCAATAGTAACAGCTCTGGATCCTAACATGGGAGATTGAAGGAGGAGACGTAATAGTAGAAAAAAGAGTTTTCCTGAGCTGAAGAATATTCTGAGTCTCTAGACTAGAGAGGTTTATGAGTTGTAAGAAAAGACATACAATTAGGTACCTCCTGAAAATGTTCTGAACTCCGAGGAGGGTGACTAAACATCTTCACAATTGTCCAGAAAGGAGTCACAGGCTATCAACAGGGGATGTGTTCCTCCATGGCAGGAGGTTTTCACAAGCACTTGTCCTTTTAAAATTGTTTAAATTGAATTCATTTTCTTGGAGAATATCAATTGGGGGTTTGTTTTGTTTGTAGGAAGGGACTGATAATATGATTTCAAGCCTCCCGTAAAGGAAAAAGGGTGTGAGACAAACCAAGAAGATGATGATAGAACAGTGTGAGGAAACGTGCCTTACTGGACATTAAATGTTTCTACAAAGCTACTGAAAACCAAACAGAATAGAACTGGCAGAGACAGAGACATTAGTGCAACAGAGTAAATGTCCAGAGATAGAGGCAAACATATGTGAGAAATTACTTTTGACAAAGATGGAATTGCAGTGCAACGGAAAAGTTTAGTTCAGTTAGACAAAATCAGATAGCATTGCTGACATAATTGACTACCCAACATAGGAGAAAACAAAGCTAAATGTCAGTCTATATTACAAAATGAATTCCAGATCGATTCATGGTATAACTATAAAATATGGAATAATAAAAATATTAGAAAAAATTCCAAGCAAGACAGAAAACCATGAAGCCAAAAGAAAAGATATATTAAGCTGTGTTACTTTTTAAAATTGGATGTTTAAATATACTATAAAAAGAAAAAGAGGAAAAAATGAGAGACTGAAGGAAAAGTTTTAATATGGATGAAAGACAAAAGGTAATATGCGTAATCTTAAAAGAATTTCTAGAATGTTTCTAAAAATACATAGAGCCCAATAGAAAAAATGGGCAAAAGATATGGAAGTGGAACCCAAATTTCCTGTAGGTATGCATATGCTCAACCTCACTAGTCATTAGAAAAAATGCAAATTACATTAAGAATGAGATATTTTAAAATTCATCACAATGACAAAACTTAAAGAATAAAAGTACCCATTGCTAGTAAGCATGTTGGGCAATGGGCAATCTTACACATTGCTGACTGAACATTCAGTTGTCACCATTTTTGAAAGTTATTGTGCAATATCAAAAAAATTTAAATATACATATGCTTTGACATAGCCATCCAACTTGGGAGAACCTTCGGAAAGCAAGCATCAGGATGTGACCTGAGATGCCTGTTACAGCTCATTGGCCTCAGTGTCTTCCAGTGCTCTAAATGGGAAACCAAGTCAGCCTTTGCCAGGAGGGAGAGATTAGTTGTACCACATCCATGCTAGAGAACACTGTGCAGCTATGTAAAAAAATATTTTATTGCTATCTGCCAACTTGGAGAGGTGTCCATGAGGCAGGGATCAGCAAGAAAACCAAGTTGCAGAATGATATGTACAGTACACTTCGTTTTCAAAAAATGAGATTTTTGCATATGTCTGTATGTGAGTGTCCATGTCTGGTATTGAGGAGGAAGTGGACGGATGTTGAATGTTAATATTACCTTGGAATAAAAGGGACTCTGGGCGGGTAGAGATGACCCACTTTCCTTTGTGCATCTTTTGATAATATTACTGGTAACATATATGAGTTTAGTAGTAAATTAAGGAATTAAAGAAAAGAAAACAAATTGTCCAATTTTATAAAAAATAATACAAAAAGGTAGCCCTGTATCTTCTGAAATTAAGCTAAGTCTCTCACTTTCTCCATTTCTAAAGGAACTATCATCCGTTTCTTTCTAAATTCCAAGAACAGAAGTGGCTTACCAAAAAAATATCTTCTTAAAGATTTGTGCCATTGTCTCTGGCTGCTCTGTGGTCACTCCAGAGAAAATTCTGTTTGCAGAGGCCATCAAGCCTTTCTCTAGTTAGAGTCTTCTCTACATGGGTCCAGCTATTTTCTTTCTGGCCGGAACTACTGTTCAAGATTTTCATTTTAATTAGATCATATGTTTTTGAAAACAGCTAGCTGAGGAGAGTGGTCCCAAAATTTCCACAGACCCCTTTCCTGGAGTAACCATTCTACTAGAATCTCTCTCTTCAAGCACACTGTGGGGACATGAATCACAGCCATAGTTTACAGGTGACAGAAGGCAGCAAGCACTAGTATACCTAGTGGTGCCCCTTTTTCTAGGTCAGTGCTCATATACAGATTTTCAAACACATCACCGTCCCCACTGTGGGTCCTTGGCAACTGAATTACGTGTCAATTCTCGTGCTGGCCCATCAGTATAATTTCCCTCTGTAGCCTCCATGTGGTCTCGTTGCATTTTGGAGACAGTATATCCCAGAGTGACTGAGAGCTTGGGCTCTGGAGTCAGACTCCCTAGGTTTGAATCTTACCTTAGCTATCTCAATAAGCTATGCGGCCTCAGACTCAATTTCCTCTCCTGTAAAGGGGGGTGGATTATAATGCCTCTATCAGTGTGTTATGAGATAAATTCTGTAAAACTCTTGATAGACAGTATGTTAGTCATCATCGTCATCGTCATCTTCGTCATCTGAGGGCTACATTCATTGAGAAGTGTCAGCTTTTCTTTTACTACAGCCAGATCTGTGGACCAATGCTCAGCACTGTGATTATTGTTCTTGCAATAAGAAATTGCAGGAAGAATTATGAGAAATGTGAGAGCAGCATTGTATAATCTATCAGCATGCCTCAATTTAGAAATACAAACAAGCTACTTGGAAGATAGAATGTTTTCGCTATGTGGCAAGAGTGGAAAAACTTGCTCCACTCTTTAGTATATTTAAACCTAATAATAAGGGAGCAAAATGTATCATGTTATCCAGAGCAAGAATTAAATTAGTCAGCCCCCCTTATTTTGGCACCAGGGACCCAATTTTTGAAAACCAGTTCACCTTCCCCTGCTAGTTGTAGGTATATATTGTTCCCATATTCCAAGTGTAGCCTTACTGTATTTGCAAGTGACATTGCATTGATCTTCATTGCAATGGTAAAAATTATTAATCAAACGGCTTGACCGAAAGTTCGTATTTCTGACTTGTATTCATTTTTCCTTTTAATAGAACCTCACACTGTTTGAAGCTTCTTTGGTTGGGTATTATAGTACCAACAAATCCAAACTTTTTGGTGTTTCAGTGCTCTGGACATCTAGGGATAAAAATGAAAGGGTCTCATCCACTTGCACATTTGTGGACTGTAACTGCACTGAGTGAGCACTTGGGGGCGCTGCTACATTCTTTACCTTGTGCCAGGCTTGTCTGCCGGAGTTGGCTCTCATCTTTAAGCTTAAAGCATGATATGTGCATGCACATACTTAGACAAAAAGAATGAGGCTTTCAGAGTAAAAACAGATGAAACTCTCAGCAGGTTTCACATGTCAGTACTTACTTTCTGCAGAGTCAGAAAGAAGGCTTTGTTTTTTAGGTTGTACTCCTGTGACTAACTCCTTACGTTAACTTCTCCTAGAAAAGCTTTGAGCTTTTCTGTGAATCCCCAGTGCATTTAGCATTTCCTATGTAATAAGAAATAGGCCTTTTACATCACAGGATATGTATGAATAAAGGTGTGAAATATGAACCAATCATAAATACCGCAGTTTCCTCTCTAAAGGAAATATCTATGTTTGCAAATCCAGAGACAGGTGAAAATGAGGACTTTGTCTTTTCATACTCTGTTATTAAATCTTATTTATTTGGATGCAATTTATCGTCCTGTCAAAATACCACCATTTCCCTGCCCACTCTCCCACCGCCCTGCCTCTTTCCTGACCTCCAGCAGGCCACTGGCAGTCTTAGCATCTACCTAATGTGTCAGAAGACCCACTGAGTTTTTTTTACAATGAAAGTGAGCAGGAGAGATTATAATATGTTTCCAAATGCCCTTGTGGTCTGGTTTCTCAGACCCTACTGACTTTTGCTTCATCAAAGGGCCCTATTGTTGATGTTTCGTGTCTGGATGACCGTAACATTGTATTTGGCTGTTTTGCTCATTCCCTCTCCTAAAATGTGCTTCCAACCAAAGTACACTTTTCTTGCTTTTATCACGAGATTTCATGTCTTAAAATTTCCTTGGTGACGCTATACTTCTCTGAGCATAGTGTACGTTCTGCACTTTTGTATTGAAGGCTCCATCCCCTTTCACCCTGCCCCACCTTCCTTGGTACCTCACAAGCATCCTGAGATGGATTCTGGGACAAGGTCAAAGGGCAGCATTCAGACCCAGAGGAATGTGAGGAGTTTGAGAAAGATGGAAGATGTCAGGCAGGTGCTGGTTTGGTTGTAATAGGAAGGAGCAATGTGGACCCTTGAGATATTGACAGGATTGTTAGGAGTGAATGCAGGAAAGAAAGCTGAGTGCAAGCAAGGTGTAATGAGCCCCGAGGTTGGAGTCTGTAAGACACATGAGGGTTCCAAAAGTTCACTACAGACACTCTGTCTAAAACAGTATTCTAGAGGAGGGTGGTATAATGGGGGGGGGGAGTGGGTAAAGAAATGAATAGAGAAAGACCAGAGAATCAATGCAGTAGAAGGAGAGGGACAGGGATGTTTAGAACTAATTCTGGAAGCTTCTAGCCCCAGGATTCATTGCTTACACGTGTACCAAATGAAACAACAGTGTTGCCCAGAAACTGTAGTAATATACAGCCTGGGTGCTATAATGGTGACATCCCCCTGTCAGCACGGCCTATTCCCAGAGAACATTTTCTTTGATTCATTTTACCAAGAAATTTCATTAAGGCATGTTCAAAGGAAAGGAGCTAAATCCTTCCTGACTTTTAACCCTCTTCTGCTCTTACGCTTTATCTGCCAGAGAAGTTCCAGGGACAGCTGTACCTCTTCCCCAACCTTTCTTACACATCTTATAAGACTTCATGTTTTATTCATTAAAATTATTTCTTAATACCTAAAACTTATTTTGAAACACACACCCACAACATAAGCTTGACTAATAGATGGATAGAAGGTTAGATAGATGATACGTGTTAGGTATAGTAATGTTCATAATGCAATTCTTTCAACTTTTCTGAATGTTTGAAATTTTTCATTATAACACCTTCAAAAAACAATAAAAAGTCATTTCTTAATTCTTACCTTTATCAAGAGCACCTTTCTATGGATGAAAGGGTATCTAAAAAGACAATGCAAAAGGCAAGGAATTCCACAAAAAGCAAACAAACAAATAAAAATAAAACAAACTCAAACGACTCAATTCTAAAATGGGCAATGTATTTGAATAGGCATTTCCCCAAAGAAGATACACAACTGACCAATAAGCACATGAAAAGACGCTCCACATCATTAGTCATGAAATAAATGCAAATCAAAACCACAGTGAGATATACCATTTTGCACTCGTTATGATGGCTGTTATCCAAATATAATAAATGGTAATGATAACAATAAAACATAAGAGGTTTGGTGAGGACATGGAGAAACTGGAACCCTCATGCATCGCTGATGGGAATGTAAAATGGTGCAGCTACTGTGAAAACTAGTTTAGTAATTTCTCAGAAAGTTAAGCACAGAATTACCGTCGGGTCCAGCTCATCCCCTCGTAGGTTAAAACTCAAAAGAACTGAAATCAGGGATCCAAACAGATGTCCACCCCTGTTTACAGCAGCAATAATCACAACAGTCAAAAAAAAAAAAACAAACCGTGTATTCATCAACAGATGAGCGGCAAAACAGAATGTGCCATATACGTACAAGGAAATCTGATGTGGGCATCAACAGCAATGAATTTTTGATACATGCTGTCATATGGATGAATTTTAAAAACATTATGCTAAGTAAAATAAGCCAAATATGAAAGGACAAATATGAGTCCACTTAGGTGAGGTCTCTAAATTAGCCAAATTGAGAGAGAAAGGAAGTAGAATCAAAGTTACCAGGGCTGGAGTCGAGGGAAAAGGGAATATTGTTTAGTGGGCACAGAGGGTGATGACTATTTCTGGAAATATGTAGTGGTGACATTGGCACAACACTGTGAATGAATGTGCTTAATGTCACCAAATTGTACCCTTAAAAATGGTTAAAATGGCCCATTTCGTGTTAGGGACATTTTACCACAATTTTTTTTTTAAGAAAAGGCAAGAGGTCTTTCCCAAACAAAATGTCTACTGAAGAAAAAGTTCAGTGAAAAGACAAAGCAGGGTGCTCTTATGCAAAACGAGGTGAATGAGTAACTATCTGCAAGAAGGTAAAGAAAACAAGCTGGAGATGGCGAAAGAACTCTGTGAGGAGGTGGGTTCTGTGCCAGACAGCCCAGAAAAAGAATGGGGGTGGGAAATGCAGGGAGAGATTTGCCAAATAAGCTTTTCATCTGCAGCTTTCCCAGTGTTCTTTGTTCTTCCCCTAATTTGCCCATCTTCGCCTCCCGCCATCTAAGACAGAAATCTTACCTGGCAAAGACAAAACTGTTCCACGTGTGGCCGGGATCTCCACACACCTTCCTTAGGACCTGGGACTCCCAGCGACCCTCTCCACATCATCAATCTCTCTCCGGTTCTCGCACTCTTCTAACCGCGCCTAAGTGTGCTCAGACTGCTCTTTCGAATAAACCCACAAAGCCTGCAGATCCTTCTTGGTCCTCTACCTACATGGCTGTCTCTCCCATCTTTCTTCTCCCCTTCATAACCAGACGTCTTCACTTGCCATCTACACTTCCTTAATTTTGTATGCGGCCCTTAAGCTCTTCTAAATTGATTTCTCTCCTGGTGGTTATTCAGTGGAATTACTATTGCCCAGGTCATCAGAGACCTTCCCCTCACTCAGTCCAGGGAACACTTCTGAATCCTTATCACAATTGCCAATAAGAGCCAACACCAATAATGACTCCCTACTTACAATAGTCTCTGTCCCTGGCTTCCAGTAAAGCTGCCTTTCACTCTGTCTTCATTGCTGGTTTTCTGTTTTCCACACATTTCTCCTGGCTCAATATCATGTTGTATTCTCTCTAAATTCACTTTGTAGGTAATTCATTCCCTTGTGGCTTAAAATAACATCTATATGCCTACCAAAGCTGTAATACCAGCCCAACCTTTGCTTAAGAATATAAGGCTCAATAGGCAAACTGCCTACTACTCATCTCTATATTTAAATTCCTCAGTCAGGATTAAAAAAAAAAACTCAGTGTGCTCCTGGGATGCGACTCACAAGGGTCTGCGTGAGCATAGCCCTGTCCCCTCTGCCCAACCTTTAACTCACTGGGTTTCTACTACCAAGTCCTTTCTGATTCCCAAATGTGCCAAACCCTAGTTTTCTTGGTAAATAGAGTCTACGAGCACCGAACCCAAAGAGTTTATAAGATGGAACAAAATGGGAAATGTTGCACTTGATATTATCATTAATTATTATTCATGCTGGTCTACTTGGGTAGAGAAAGGAGAGCGGGACAATGATATCAAATCCATAATTGTAGTTTTCTAGTTACTGAGACAAAGTGTCTTTGGTGACTACTTGGCATTTCTAACTCTTCAAGGAGTTGGACATAATTTGTCCATACTACCCCCTCTGGAAATCTTGGAAATCCATTTTTAATCCATATTTTAAAATGGAGAAAACGGAGGCTGGCAGTTATCAAAAGAATCAGCAGATTCGGGGTGAGTAGTTCCACTATTATGTATTGTTTAGCCTCGGGGAAAGCTTTAATTCCATTTCAGCTTTCCAGCTAGCAATGCTGGCATTGTGTAGACACCACCAGAGTTGCTAAAAATGGTGACTGGCCAATTACAGCCCCCCTGCTGAGCCTTCCACCCACTGAATTAGATTCCTTACTCTTTCATGCAGGACAAAGCAAGAATGCTTCAAGTACCAAATCATTTGGCAGTCTTTGATGGCATGAAAAACAACTGTTTGTATAGCAAAATATTTTCCAGAACTAGAAGCCCATAAAGATTATTGCCTTCTTTTTAGGACACAGAACTATTCTGCACGCATGACTGTCTCAGCTTTCTGCACTGTGGCACCCAGAAGGGAGAACGCCTGTTCTCCCCCTTTGTGGCATTCTCTATTTTGTCACCATCTTAGGATACCTGGGTCCAGGACCCTCCTTGGTGCCTGCTCGCTCTCTGCCCATCCTCCCACTGACTGGGCTGACTGGTGGCCATCCCATTCTAAGGAGAGAGCAAGTCCAACTTGGCGAGGCTGGCCCCTCCCTGCTGATGTCGGGGCCTTGGCATAGCTTTTGCTGCCAGTCTGGTTGCTTCCTTGTTGCCTTTGGAAGCCTGCACTTTTTCTGTGGCTTTTGTGGTCGTTTCCATCCGCCAGTGTGGTCCCTTTCAGAGGCACTAGCGTGCCAGACCAGCCTATTTGAATTGGTGCCAGGCCACTTACTGGGGAGGTGAGGCCAAATCCCATATATTTAAAACTGTAATGCTTTGCTTGTCCACCTAGCTCCTGTCTCCTGAAGTCATTAGTTGTGGTTTTACTTTACTGTTAAAACACTCTTCTTTTTTTCCTTTCTCTCAGCTCTGGCTATTTTCAGCTCTATATATTTAGCAAGTTGTGTGTAGGTAGAGATTCTGCTGTTCTACTTAAATCTCTTTTTTTTTTTCTGTGTGTGTGTGTGTGTGTGTGTGTGTGTCCTAAGGAAAGAGAATATGTTTCTTATTAAATGGAGGAGGGGGGGAGTGAAGATAGAGAGACCTGATGTTTGGACAGAAAAGAAAGTAAGCGAACAGTGGCAGCCTGTCTGGGAACACAGGAGTAGGGAGAGCCCACTTAATATGATCACAGGACAGATGTCCTCCTGATCTTACATTTCTTTGGGAAAATAGACCTTTGGTTGCTTGAGTGACGCCTTTTGTGGTTAATGTTGCTTGGCATATTTTAAGATCCTCAGAAAGTCGGGGGCATCTCTTTGCATGTTGCCATGTCTAAGGCTTTGCAGAGATCAAGCATGATTGTATAATGTAAGGCAGATAAATAACAGCAGTTTCATTCTGCAGCTGAATTAGGGGAGTTAAGTGATTTTCCTGACATCCCTCAGGAAGCTAAAGACACATCTAGGAACACGACATGTGAATTCTAGTCTCAGACCTTACACCTCAGGCCATGTTGCCCTGTCTCTATTTACTCTACAATTTTGCACATATGTTTTTTGAGTAAATATTTGATTCTGGGAAGATTTAGGGTGGAACAGTCTCCTAACCTTCATCATTCAAAGGTGCTAGATTAACAGTGCTTTAGACCAAAACCTGCCGTCTCTGAATATGGATCTAGTTTGGATAGCAGCTGTCCTCCAAAGGGCCTATGCTGTGGTCCCAGGAGAACACGTTTTTACCAAAAGCAAAGGGAGTCATGATGGCTGGCGCTCATAAAAGATGTGTTTTCTGGAGGTTCCCAAAGTCAAAAATGGAACACAGGGCAGAAGAAAAATACCTCTTAAAAGGTGATATAATAAAACAACTTGCCAGTGATGGGTAAACATGAGTGTTCGATGAAAGAACCATGGGTTAATGTATCTCTAACATCAAATCTATGAAACTCATCCTCTGAAAACTAAATTTCCCATCTGGCTTGAGGGATGCGTTACAATATACATGGTCATTTTAGACATGCCAGAATTTGTAAAAAGTGATAGACGAATGAGTTGTAGGATAGATGTAGTTGAACCAACCATACAACTTCATGTAGATGGATTTTTCTAGCAGAAGGGTCAAAATCCTAAATAGCTTAAGACCCTGATAAGAAACACGATGAGAGCAGTGACTGGTGTGGTGTAATGGAGCCATGAGCCATGGGTGAGGGAGGAGGGAGCACTGGGGAGCCAGGATACCTGCAGTCCCTGGGAAGGGTGCAGTGCTCGCAGCCCTAACCAATGCCCCTTAGCGGGATCACAGGCACAGCGTGGTCAGGCTGTCTGACTTCTTAAGAGAACATGCAAATCCTGATTTGTGTGTAAATATCCCAATTTTTAAATGTTATAAACTAATTTTTAAAAATGTACAACCCTGTGTTAGCCAAAGAAAGTATATTCTACAAGACACATTCAATGGACAGGTTGCCAGTGGAACTTTTTTTTAACTCTCGAAGGTGACGATTTATGCGATGAAATACAGAGGCTTTTAGGAGGATTTAGGAGAGAATCTGAGAACCAAGGGAAGCGTAGGGTGACTTAGTACAGCCAGAGATTCACATATGACGCCTAGAAGAGCAGTACATTGACTCACAAATGACCAGTCTACCAAAAATATTTCAAATAGAAGAAAGAAAACACAGAGAGCACATCAGGGTATGTGAGCTCAAAAGACAAACTTGTCCTGGCTGGGTTGGGCAAGGAGTAGAGGGAGAGACCACGTGGAATAGTGAGGTGACTAGAGAGCATTTTCAACCTGTGCACACCTCGGATCCGCACTGAAAAAATGCTGTATTTGAACAGGTTAAGAGCAAAAGTTGAACCTATCAAGTGAAATATAAGTAGCAGCTTGTAATACGTCTGATTAATGAGTTAGGCTGTGCCAGGATAGTTAAATGAAGGAGACTGGGCACCAGTCTGCACAGGACTCGTAGCTCGGCGATTTCTGACATCAGTAAAGTTGTTTCACTATTAAGACCTTCGAAGGCGTGGGTTACTTATCTTTTACATCACTGCCCCTGGCACAGTGGCTGGCACATGAGAAGGTCAGTAAGTAAATGATTGTTCAGTATATTAGAAACCATAATCACGTGATGGCATGTGTTATACTAAAGGAAACACAGGTTAGTAATGACCCATCTGGTACTGAATTTAATGGCTACTTCTCAGTGAACGTGATAATCAGAGAAGGAATTTTAACATCATTCAATCTCTAATTATCCCCTCCTTGAAAGTCTTCCTATCCCTCTTTCCTGATCTTACCTTGACCTTTCTGGGTTTTTTCTTCCCCCCTTTTTTTTTTTTAATGTTTATCTATTTATTTTTTTAATATAACACAATTTATTTTTTTAACATATGCAATTATTTTCCCCTCTTTAATATAAATTACTGGCTTCTGCTGCTTCTTCCATGTGCTTCTTCAATGTTGGTGTTACCTGGACGTGTAGTGTTCTTTCTAGAATGTTCTTGAGTAATCTTATCAACACTTACTGGTTCAGCTCCCATTTATGTGTTGACATTCCCACATTCCAGCTTGAGCTCAAATTCCAAAATATAATCTCCAGTTACTGCCATGGACTGAGTTGGTGTGTCCACCCCTTTGCCCAATTCACATTTTGAAGCCCTAACACCAGTGTGGCTGTATTTGGAGATGGACCCTATAACGAAATAATTAAGGTTAAATGATATCAGAAAGGTGAGTCCCTGATCTGATAAAATTAGTGTTCTTCTGAGAATCTAGAAAGCTTCATTTTTCTCTTTCTTCTTTTTTCTCTTCCTTCTTCCTCCCATCTCTGTCACTCTGTCTGTCTCTCTCTGTGCACACCTGGAGTGGAGGCCATGTGAACACACAGTGAGAGGGTAGCTGTTTCCAAGTCATAAAGAGACCTCTCACCAGGAATCAGATTTGCTAGCACCTTGATTATTGACCTCTAGGCTCCAGAACTATGAGAAAATATTTCTATTGTTCAAGCCACCCAAGCTGTGGTGTTTTATTATGCCATCCTGAGGTCCCCCCTCTATATTTCAGGATCTCACCAAATTTTCCCTGAGATTTCTCTAAATTTCTCTAAGATCCATTTCTCTACAAGGTTCTTCTTGTACCTGGCTTTAGAGTTACCATTCTGAAATACCTGAAACATGTATGCCAGTCCTCATTCAAATACTTGCATTTCGGCCAAATTCTAAATTCCTAGGTGTAGTATAGAAAAAGCTCAGCTGAAAAAGTATGTCCCCCAGAAGAACTTGTTGGAGTAGGAACTGATGTCCACAAAAGGATGAAGAGAAGATGAAAAGCCTGGGACACTCCATGAGACATTCCCTTACCAAGGACTCTGCAGAAGCTGGACATTCCCCAGTTGTTAGCTGCCAGGAGGGAGGTGAAGGACATTAGAAAGTATAATGTTTGAGGAGCATGGGGAATTTCCACTAATTTAATAACAATTTTTAATGTTAATAATTTTTTTAATTTCAAATAAGTAAAATTCCTTACTAGCATTTCCTTTTTTAGAAAAGTGTATTTTATAATGGTAAGAAACTCAACATGAGATCTACCCTCTTGACAAATATTTAAGTGTACAATATAGTATTGTTGACTGTGGGTTCAATATGGTCCAGTAGAGTTCTACCTCTTACTCATCTGATTTAACTGAAATTCTATGCCCGATGAGTAGCAACTCTTCTTTTTCCCTTCTCCCAGCTCCTGAAAACCACTGTACCATTCTTTGATTCTCTGAATTTGACTGTTTTAGATATCTCATGTAAGTGAAATCGTGCAGTACTTGTCTTTCTGTGAGTTGCTTTTTTCCATTAGCATAATGGTCTCAAGGTTTATTTGTGTTGCATATTGCATGTTTCATATTGTTTCATACTCCATTATTACCACATTGTCTTTATCCATTCATCCGCTGACAGATATTTGACTTAATGTTTGTCATAGCTCATTTCCTTATGATTAATTAGCAAGCATTCATACCAAACTTGGCCTCGGCATACAAATGGGGGAAGTAGGCAAATTTTGAAAAGACCCGCACCCCCCCCACCTCACACACACACACACACACACACACACACACACACACACACAGATGTATAGGATATTGATTCATATTGGAGACTCTGGATTTAGATTTAGACTCTAGATTTAAATTCTGGCTCTCCCATCTACTGTGTGACCTTGGGTGAGTGACTTGATTTTCCCAAACTTTTGCTTTTCTGTTAAGTGGTTATAATAATAGTTTGTGACTTGCTTTTACACAAGTTGTCATAAAGGTTAAATAAGGTAAAGTGCTTAGACTAGTGCCCAGTCAGTAGTAAGTACTCAGTAAATATTTCTGCTGATATTAGTGGCAGCCATATTTTCTAAGGGTATTTTTTAGTAAAAGTGTTAACAAAAGGCACTTTAGAATTCTGGGGCTCAAGGAACTGAGTTTGAGAAACATTGATGCAAGGCTCCAGAAATGCTGGCTTCCTCTTGCTCCTTGAATATGCCGACTACATTCTTCCTCAGGGCCTTTCCTCTTGTTGTTCCTTCCTCTTGGATGCTCTTCTGCTAGATATCTGTATTTCTTGCTTTCTTAATTCATCCAGGTTTTTAGTCACAACTCACCTTCTCAGTGAGGCCTGCCCTAACCATCTCATCTGGATTTCAATAACACCCCTTTATATCCCTCTTGATGATTCATTCCTTCTTTGGAATACTTATTATTAGCACACACTCTTTTAGTTACTCATCCTTTGTCTCTTTCTTCCACTACATAAAGCCAGAGAGTTTTGTTTGTTCCCTAGTATGAAGAGATTTTCAGAAAATTTTTATTAAATGACTGAATCATAAGCTATTGTAAAATATCAACCTAATGCTTACACTCTGTGAACATGATATGTTCATTTAACAATGTACTAAGATAAAAGTGTTGACTATTTATTAAAAAACAAAAAGAATAGGGGTGCCTGGGTGGTTCAATCAGTTAAGCATCTGACTATGGGTCAGGTCATGATCTCTCGGTTTGTGAGTTAGAGCCCTGTGTTAGGCTCTGTGCTGACAAGTCAGTGCCTGGAGCCTGCTTCGGATTCTGTATTTCCCTCTCTCTGCCCCTCCCCTGCTTGTACTTTGTCTCTCTCTCAAGATAAAATTACATTTAAAAAAGAATATATGAGCTATTGTATTTATATGAGCATTTAGAAATTTTTGCAAAAATGCCTTATGAAAATAATGCAAAATAGAATGGTTTCACATACAAGGTGTACAATTCTAAAACAAAGGAGGGCACTTCAGTGTTTAAAAAATGAAATTATGGGGAAACTGTGTTAAACTATAAGTTGTTATTGTAATTTTTCAGATATGGCACAAAACCAACCATGTTACCTGAACCATAACTATCACCCAGAATGAAAACCAATGCTGTGAAAGATAGACCCGGTGACAGCCAGCAGGGACACTAGGTAGTTCACTTTGTGTTTAGAGCACTAGTTTTGATATTAAAGTGAAATAATTTAAATTTAAAATAAAAAATAATTAAAAGTAAAAATAATATACTAATTTCATCATTAAGAAAACATTCAAATTAAAAATAAAAGATGGCCTGACTTACAGCATTATTCTTACTAGGAATCGATATCCCATATCCATATCTGTAGTATGGTATGGTATAAGCCAAAAACATAGTGATAAGGAATGAAAGCCACTGCTCTAGTTGTGCACTTCCAATTGTCTTGCCTTCTGCCTAGAATACATTGATTATTTTCTCAATTTTATTTCTTTTTTGTCATAATTTTTTCACCTAGGCAAATTGTGGTTTGGTGAGCAGGTCATTACAGCAAGGGGATAGGCCATCCCCTTAGTAGGCCATCACCTTAGTGAAATCACCATGGACAAGGGTCTGGTCGTCAATCCCAAAACAACTGCGTCAAGTAATCCAGAGTCAACTGTCCAAGAACTGAATGATATTTACTAACCAAACTGATTTAAATAGATATGAACGTGGATATTCAATCATAGTAAAGAATAACCCATTATGAGTTCCTGTGGATATATAAACTGTCAAGGAAGGGTCAGGAACTCTCTTCCTATGGGTTAGCTTTGGCAATATTAAAACTAGAATTAGAAGATTTCTTGGTTGGATTTTTACAAATGTAAAGCCAGAACAGAAGAATATAGGTGTCCCTAAGGGATCATCCTCAGGGAAGGTGATTTGCATCCACCATCTTCACTATGGTGATGGTCTCACTTCAGGGATCACAGTGATTAACCCTACTGGCCATTATTGAGTAAACACGACCAACCTCTGGCTCTTCAGAAGTTTTCTACTCTATGTGTCACACCAGTGGTTCATTTTTCCCCCTTAAGCCTTTCTCTAGACAAGTGTATACAGTTGATTAGACTCAAGTTTGCTAAATTTCAATTGTACTCCAGGCACAAGCTCCTTGAGATGACTACTTCTAGTTCCTCACCAGTAGACTTGGATTGCTTCTCATCTTTTCAGTTCTTAACCTGCAGACACTGCATAGCAGGCATAGGATATGTGGCAGGCCACAGTGTCCTGCCATTACTTTATTTTATCTGACTTCTATGTGCTTTCACTAAAGAATTACAATGGCACCTAGCTGGCCTACCACACAGGACCGTGTGACATCACTTTACCTTTCTCCCAAGTGCATTGGAGCTATTTTGTTTGAATCATGTCTGGGCTCTCAAGGCCAAGTTAGGTGCAGTGTCATTTGGGGACTATTTTCAGAGGCAATATAGTCAGTCATGCAGTGATTTCTTACCTCATAGTATGGGTATCAGCCAAGCTCTGTTCCAGATGGTACTTAAAAGGTAACATTTTGAGCTTTTATCTTTTATAGTTCTTACAGGTGAAAGAGCTGGTAAACAGAAGACCTGAGTCTTGCAAGTGGCAAAATGGAATTCAGATTAGTTCATACTCAGAAACTTATCAGAAACACACTTTTCCTGCCACCAGAAGAGTGGACAAATGACAGGAAATGTAAAATTTGTGCATCACCATGCTCCAGTGCATGGCTTACAGAAATGAACCTGTCATTGTATTCAAGTCCACAGGAGTTCTTAGTTAAGAGGCAAGCACTCTAGGAAAGCTAAAGAAAAGAATAAACAAAACTCAATCTATAAATGTTCTAGATCTAAAGAACTCAATTCTTAAGCCATCTTTATGAGTATGTTTTTTGTTTTAAGTTTAGAGAAGTAGTAGGAAACTAAGTTATGAATTATAAGCACTTTTGCCTTTCTGAGATTACTCAAATTTCTTTAAAAAAGAGACCTGAATCTTAGAAAAGTAAGACACTGAGTCCAGAGGCCAATATGTTTTTGTGTGATGACTTTGATACATGTATTCTTCTTCGAATGAAAGATTCCTTAGAAGTTTTCCTACTCTGCGTTCCAATTTCTCAACATCTTATTCATCTCTGTCAACATAAACTCTACAAACACCTTATCCTTAAACATTTATATCTACAGAAGCATCTGGGGGGGCTCAGTCAGTTAAGCATCAGACTCTTGATTTCAGCTCAGATCGTGATCTCATGGTTGTGGGATCGAGCCCCATGTCAGGCTCTGTACTGACAGCATGGGGCTCTCTCTCTTTCCCTCTTTCTGCCCCTCCCTTGCTCATTCATTCTCTCTCTCTCTCTCTCTCAAAATAAATAAATAAAACAATAAAAATAATTTATAACATTTAGATCTACCAATTTCTAAGTTGTATTTAGCAAAATAAATGTGTAGATTTTAAATTTTTAAGTATTGTGCTGAGAACTAAAATTTATTTAAACAGGAAAGATATTTTTATTAAAATTTTTAAAAGCCAATAAGATATGAACCTTGTATTGGTATAACTTGCCACATCAGATTTTGTGTCCTTTAGCATAAGCTTCAGAAGCTGAATATTATGCTAAGTATTGGGAATGCAGTTTTACTAGGTGCTTTGGTCATTGTGTTTATTTCAATATCTCTTGTGTCCTGTCTTCTATATTTACAAGTTCAGGGTGGGAGTCACTGGTACCTGTATTGATTACAACTACATCACATCATTATTTGTGAACAAAATATCTTCCTTTTGGTGTATATTCGTCCCAAGATAATTGATTTTTTTTTGCCTTTTTCCAGTTTCTTTCTGCTTTGATTTAATCAGTTTTAAATCACAAAATCATGGCAGCTCCACAAAAATACATATCTGATGAGATTTCAGAATTGCTCTTTGATGTCATTTGGTAAGATATTAGTCATTTTAAAATATTTAGGGGAAGAAAGAGGAGAGGACATTGACAAAACTCTGACACATGGGTGAAGCATTCCTGTTCTCTCTGGGCTGACAGTGCCTCCATTCATTTATCTGGGCACTGGGGAATATGTTCTTCCTTTCTTCCAGTAGTGTGGGTTGGCCAGAGAGAAAGAGGAAGAGAGAAAGGCAGTATAGTCTCTATAAATCATCACATACCTTTTCAGCTGACAGACTAGCTCATTGTCAGCTGATTTTAAAAGGAGGGAAGCTGAAATAAGTTCCTTCTAAATAGCACATTGTGATTCCTTTCCTAGTAAGATCTTTTGTCTACTCTTGACTTGGAAAACAGGACAATTAGGTGACAGTTCAATTGGGTATTTTCTTACCTTCTTTTTCTGCAGTCATATATAAAACTGAATATCAGGGTCCTTCAGAAATGAACCTATATCCTTCAATAACCTAAACTTTAAGTAGTTTACAACTTCAAAAGATGCTATGGCAAGAGGATTGTCCACTTACAAAATGGTATTTCCTACAGTTCTGAGTTTCTATAGAAACCATTGTATATATTATAGTGTGTCTATATTGTCACACAGATACAGGAAAGAAAGAAAACCAGCTATATATTAAAACGTTTTTGGTCAACAGTTATATAACATGATAAATAATTGCTTCTCACGCTGTGGAGATAGTCTATAGAATGAGTTAATGTGAAGTGATATCATGCCAAATAAAATTGTTGGACACTTGCTTTACAGTTATTTATATAAATACTATCTCTCTCTAACTATATTACAAATTCCTTGAGAAAGATGTCAGTTTGCTATTGTATACTTCAAAGAACTAAGCATAGGATGTCTATGTTGTAATAGCTCAATAAACACCTATTAAACAAAGGAATAATATTGTAGGATCCTCCTGTGTGGATTTCTTGAGACCTTCTCTATAGGTTCTTCAAAGAAACTTGAAACTTAGAGTTCTATGAAAGTACATAAAACATCAAATAAAAATACCTGACAATTAAATATCAGCAAAACAAAAACAAAAACACACCAAAGAGAGAATATATATAATAGTTTTCTAAGAATAGGTAATGTGTTCTCACTATTGATAAACTTGGGAATAATTTTCCTTTAAAACATAAAAGCAATTAGAGCACAATCATCTTGGTCAGTAATTGGTTTTGCAAAAATGTCTCTTTTCACTTTATAACTGATCTACCTGAAAGCGTGGTGAACCATAAAGGGCCATTTCCTTGGAAAAGAGAATGGACAAGCACCTTGGAGTTTTGTTTGGGTGACGTTCAAAGGCAAACCCCAAGCCTTTCTCAGAACTTGAAACAAATGGTAAGCGCTACCACAAACCAAAGTGGGAACCTCTGAGGAGAGATTTTTTTCTGCTTTATCTTTAACTTGTGTATCCCAACTGCTTATTTAGATGCATCCCACTTTTTCATGAATGTGCTACAAGTTCTTCACAGTGAATCTTGGGGACCAGGATTTTGGAACAGCAATTCTGGGGAGGTGTACCTCCTGGTGCTGTCTGTACTAGACTCCTTCCCATAAGAAGCCAAAAGGGCTTCTTGGGAAGCTTGGGAAGCTTCAGTGGAGCAACTAAACTGGAATGCTAGCATCTACAAACACAGAATTATCTTATTATCCTTTCCTGGAGCCAGTGTTGGGGAACTGAATCTCTGATAAGGTCCTTATTGGCTGATAATTGAATGGAATGAACACCAGCTGAGAAGTGTTAGTATTCATCTAAGAATGATTGACTCCTAGATAAGCCTTATTAATATTTCTATCATAAGCCAGTGGATGTTTTGCCTTATTGGGTCTTTTAATAAAAAAATGTAAATTGCTTTAGGCATAATGACCTAAAATATGTACATTGTTTAGAAGTGTGGTTGGGAGGTAGTTGCGCATCAGAGTTTCGTGTTTCCCTTTCACAGTGTTGAGCTGTCAAGGGGAAGTAACTGTCCAGTGAGGGACCACGTTTTCCAGCCTCCTGTATTTAATTAGAACACTGACTAGTTAGTGACAGGAAATATGAGGGGGAAGTGGTGCATGTCCTTCTTGGAAGTGCTGAAAAGGCAGATGTATCTTCCCTGTTCTTCTGAATGAGATCTCCTAAACCCTAGAAAGAGGTGTGACCATAAGATGGAAGGACCCTGCGTT
This sequence comes from Suricata suricatta, assembly GCF_006229205.1. Lineage (NCBI taxonomy): Eukaryota > Metazoa > Chordata > Mammalia > Carnivora > Herpestidae > Suricata > Suricata suricatta. The sequence continues at coordinate 49,514,708 of NC_043712.1, read as the reverse complement.
TCACAATGACTCTGTGGTGGGGAAGTGGGTGGTCCCCCAACTGGGAACATGTATAGTCGTCTGTATCATGAACAAGACATAAGTGTTTATTATGTTAATGGAATTAGGGGAGTTTATCTGTTCCAGCACCTAGCATCTCTTTAATGAATACAGGAGGTAAATAAAAATATACCAAAAAGAGGTCATTGTAAAATGGCAGATTTGTTCCTATTCTTTTTGTTTTTAATGTTTTATTTATTTTTGAGAGAGGGAGAGACAGCATGAGCAGAGGAGTATCAGAGAGAGAAGGAGACGCAGAATGTGAAGATAGGCTTCAGGCTCTGAGCTAGTTGTCAGCATAGAGCCTGATGCTGGGCTCGAACCCACGAATCATGAGATCATGACCTGAGCTGAGGCCGGACGCTCAACCAGCTGAGCCACCCAGGTGCCCCTAGATTTGTTCCTATTTTCACTTTATGCTAAAAGTTTAGCATTTATATAAGCTAGGGCAAATTTGGAATATCATATTAAAACTGCAGGATTTATAGATGGAGAAGGCACATACACTTCCTGAATGCTGACCCATTCCTATCTGCCTCTTCCCAGAAAATGGTTTTCCCATCATTAAGGCCATTTTGAATGCTCATGTCTCTTTAATATACCCATCCTTTTCCTACCCATTTTCCCACCCAGTTTCCATCTCCTCCATGAAGCTTTCTCTTATCACTGAAGGGATCACTTATTTTTTTGAGCTCAAAGAAATTAAAATCTTCACACATTTTTGTAGTAACTCATATGATGATCAGTAAGAACACTCACATTATATTATTTTTAATGAGTAAAGGCATCATTTGTCTAAATTGTAAGGTAATGGAGGGACAGAGACATTTTTTAAAGGAAATGGAATTAGGACACTGGTAATAGACACACTTAGCCTTTTTTCTATACCATGATGATTACAGGGGGAGAAAACATTTCTAGGGCATATACCTAACTGTAATATTGACCTTCATAGTGGAATACTTTTAATTTTATGTACCAGGTGGGGATCTAATAGCCGCAGAGGCTTTTACTTTCCACAAAAATTATGACATTTGTTAATAAGCAAAGAAAATTGGTCAGGAGTAATGCAGGCATCTTTACTAATTTTGTCTATGCAGACCCTCTAGTTATAGTAATCTTCCAAATGTAAGATTGTATTTTTAGCTGATTTAGTACTTGGCATCATTCTCATGCTATCAGTGAGAGTGTCAATGGCAGTATGATTAGGATTGCAAGTTTTATGTGTTGATCCCATCTGAAAGTTGAAACCAGGTTCATTCTACTGATGATTGCCAGCCATGTGGTAAACTCCATCCAGTTCCTGGGATGGGACCTAGATTTCAATGGACAAAATGTAATATGAAGTCTCCACAGCCTGTTACCCAATTCTGAGTGATCAGTCCTCCGCAATTGAGTATCAAATGTCTACATCTTAATCATTGTCAACTGTGCAGAAAGACCCTTAGAGATTTTTATATGCACTAAATTAAGGAAATTCTCAGGTATGCTTCTCTTAACAATGTAAGTCATGCCCCTTGTGTACGCACAAATCGTAATTTGAAAGATCTGTTTAACATTAAGGCTTAAATAATTTGGAGGGTGAGTCCAAGATGAAGCTATGGAAGAGAAACTCTGAATGGAGAGTTTTTGGTATCTTAACACTTGTGTTGCAAAAGTAAGGATGGTGAATTATCTTGCATACAGTTTGATCCAATTATTCCAAGTAGCTGTAGAAAAGCTTGAGTCATTAACCCAACTGCTGGACATGGTTTATTTGAGACATTTTAAAAAATAGCACATGACATCTAGTGTTCTTTCCTCTCACACATTAAGCTTTAGATTAACATATGGTAATAATGCAGCATTGTTTGGTTGGCCAATTCTTCATAAAGCATGAAATACAGAGTACAAAAGCACACATGTACAAACTGAGATAATATTTCTTTCCTTGAAATAAGTAACAGTCATTCATCTAGATTTTTCTCAATTACAGAAATTGATGATATCTTCATGGAAGGAACTGGTAGTTTTCAAAGAATTCTGCAACGTTTGAATTATTTAAAAACACAATAGAAATAGGTGAAATGAAAAGAAAACTTGTACTTGATGCAGAAAAACAACTATTATACTAATGTAGGGAGAAAAAAGTCTGAAGAATTTCAGCACCAAGGTTAATTTTTATTATATAAAGAGAACATAAAAACAGAGTTTGGAAAGGATGCTATTTTCAGCCACTTTTCTGGTATAATTCTGCAATAACAACAGACACCAAAATGAGTTGAATGGTTGCAAAGGAAGGAGACTATCATAAAAGATAGTAAGTAGATTTACCTGTCATTTATTATATCATCCTGTTTGCAGCGCTACATTTGAGATTATGTCAGCACTTCCATTATAAGCCTGTATGTAAAAGAATTTGGAATTTGGCCAATAAAAGATCATTCTGGACTAAAAGTTGGCACAGAAAGTTTCCTCCCATGAGCAAAAGTTGTTTTCATTATTTCTTCTTCATTGCCGTCTTCTTTTTTTCCCTCCCTTTACAAAATTCCATAAAGCTTCATCTGGTTGCTTTTAAACTTGGATATCTGAAGTAAAAGTTAAGTATATGAGAGCCAACCCAGTGGTTTGAAGACAATACATCTTTTGTCCATCTGGGCAGAATCTGTATTTGGTATTTTATATGAAGGAGCCAATACTACTCAGCTGGGAGTATTTAGAGAAAGAGTAAAAACTGATTTCAAAAGATCTCTTAGTCATTGCCTCTAATAATGAAGTTAGAAGCAGTGAAATGAGAGTGAATGAGAATTTATTCACTTATTCCCATTATTGTGCACATTATTTTAGTTAATGACAAAAACTGTTCTTCACAGCACTCTGGCATCATTTCATACCCATTTAGTTTACAGTTTTTATTGATGTACAGTTTACATACAACAAAATGGACCCATTTTAAGTATACACTTCTATGAGTTTTGTCAAATGTATGTAGTCTTCCAAATACCACCAATACCAACCAGGTTTCAGAACAATTTCCTCACCATGAAGAGTTCTCTCGTTTCATTGGCAGTTGTCCCCTATCCCCAGTACAAACCCTAGCCCTAAGCAACTATTGATCTGCCTTCTGTCACTACAGATTTGCCTTTTATGAAATTTAAAGACAGTAGAGCCAGATGATATATGACTTCTTGTGTGTCTGTCTTACTTCTTTCACATAGCATGTTTTTGAGGGCCATCCACGTTCTTGTATGTATCAGTAGTCCCTTCCTTTTTATTGCCAAGTAGTATTCCATTGCATGAGTGTACCAGAGTTTGTTGATCCTTTTATAAATCATGGGCATATGAAGCTGTTTCCAGTTTGTTGCTATTTTCAATAAAACTTCTGCACGTATTTACATACAGATGTTTATGCAGGTGTGTTTTCATTTCTCTTGTATAAAGACATAGTAGTAGGATTCCTGGGTCTTATAACCCATGGATTTTGATTTGATTTTTTTTATTTTCTGTCAATTTAATGTATTTTATTATTTATTCTTTCACCCATGGGTTATTTTGAATTGTGAAATTAAGTGGAAATTTCTTAAATTCACTTGTGTTATAAATTTCTAACTCTGTTGTTGTTGAAGTTTTTTTTCAACTCTTTTAAATATGTTCAAGCTTGTTTTGTGACATAGTGTATGGTCCATACTGGTGAATGTGTCATGTGCCCTTGAAAAGAATATTTGTTATTTCCTGGAGTTTTCTATAGATGTCGATTAGGTCAGGTGCTTTATGGAGCTTTAAAATTTTCTGTAGTTTTCCTTTTTATCTTTTTGTTCTAATAATCATTTATAAAGAATTTATGTTTTAAGACTTTTAAAAATGTTTATTTACTTTTGAGAGACAGAGAGAGACAAAGCAGGAGTGGAGGCAGGGAGCAGAGAGAGAGGGAGAGAATCCAAAGCAGGCTCTAGGCTCTGAGCTGTTAGCACAGAGCCCGAAGCGGGGCTTGAACCCATGAATTTCAAGATCATGACCTGAGCCAAAGTTGGCCACTTAACCCACTGAACCACCCAGGTGCCCCAATAATTTAAATCTTCAACTATAATTATTGACTTGTCTGTTTTTGTTTTCAATTCTAATTTTGGTTTCAGTTGCTTTGGTGCTCTAGTTTTAGGTACACAGGTGCATATACATTTATAATCGGTATATCTTTGACTCTTATCTTTATAATATATATTCCTCTTTTTCTCTAGCAGTTTTTGTCTTTTAAAATTTTTTTAAATGTTTTATTTATTTTTGAGAGAAAGAGAGAGAGAGAGCATGAGCAGGGGAGGGGAAGAGAGAGAGAAAGACACAGAATCTGAAACAGGCTCCAGGCTCTGAGCTGTCAGCACAGAGCCCGATGCTGGGCTCGAACCCATGAACCATGAGATCATGACCTGAGCCAGAGTCAGATGCTTAACCGACTGAGCCACCCAGGCACCCCTAACAGGTTTTGTCTTAACATATTTTTTGCCCCTTTTTATATCTCTTCTCCTTTTGAAATTCTGATGATATGCATGTTGAAACACCTCAAGTCTATGTTCATTTTTCTTTAATATTTTTTCTTGTGTTCTCTAAGTTGAATAGTTAGATATTGCTCTATCTTCAAGTTTACTGATGGTTATGTCTTCTTGAATCTGTTCAGGCTTTTAGGTTCAGGTGTCTGTTTATGGTTGCTATTAGATTAGTTTTATAATTTCTCCTTTCTTGGCATTATCTGTTTTTACTTAGTAATAGTATTTTTTTCTTTAATTCTTTGATGACATTTTATGTTACATCTCTGAACATATTTATAATAGCTGCTTTAAAGTTTTTGCTAAATCCATCATGTGGGCCAACTTGGAGCCTGTTTCTATTGAATATATATCTTTTAATGAGTATGTTCTCTATTTTTTCTTTGAACATCTAGTAATTTCTGGTTGAAATGTGAACATTGTAGGTAATATGCTGAGGATTTTGAATTGTTTTATATCAAGATGGTTCTGGTGGCGGTTTTGCTTTGCTTTGTAGGTAAGTAAATTTCTTATATTGAAATGTGTCTGAAGTGAAATTCTTTTCTCTCATAATATGCAGCTGCTACTCTCTCTGTTAAATATTTTCCCTACGTTTTCTTTTTTTAGTATGACGTTCTAAGCATCTTCCCTGCATCAGTGTAATTTAGTGGCCAGCCAACCAATAATTAGGGATAGAGTACACTCACACCATCACGTCAGTAAAGTTTCCATTCTTGATATTAATCTGTATGTGGGTTGAGAACACACTCAATGGCACAACGTATTCTTATGTGTCCCCAGGCTTTTAATTTTTGTCAGGTACATACAGGTGAGCAGTCAGCCAGGCATATGTGGAGAGTTTATTATTACAGCACTTCTGTAACTCTCTCACTACTAAAATCTTCTCTCCCTTAAATTTCTAGCTGCTCTGTGACTTGCCCCAGCTCAAGTTCATCTTCACCTGATAAAGCTGTGGAATTTTGCCACCCAAACTTGAAAGGGATGGGCATGCTCTCAAATAAGAAGGCTATGAATTCACAGTTCTTAATCTAATCAAATCAAACCAAATCAAATATCACTTTTTCATGAATAAATACTTACCAAACTGTTTGTCAGCTTTAGCTATTTCCAGTAACTAAGATGGCTGTTTTGAATAATTTAATCTAGTTTTATACTTATTTTTCATTGAGAGAACTTGCTCATATTCTTTGAAATGTCCTTTCCCAGAGTCTGGACTTAGATCTGTTTTATAATGTGAAGTAAGTTACAGTAAGTTATCCTTTCCTCGATATTGTTAGATAACCATTAGGCAAAAAAGAAAAAGAAAAAAAATACCTCATGCAGATGGGAACCTGGGCAAACAGTTAACATTGTACATGAGTTTGACAAACTTCAAATTGTAAATGTGCTTTGACCTAGCTATTCAACTATTCTGCTTCCAGGAATTATCCTAAAGAATAATTAGAAATGTGACCAAAATTGCAACTATAGACATACTCATTGAAGCAGTATTTATAACAGTGGAAAATGGGTAGGAAACCAACTGTCCAACCATGAGGTTTCAGTGTATTTATAAAGTGAAATGCCATGCTGCCACTATAAGGAAAGGTATAGAGTAGTAGATGTGTGTGTGTTTATTACTGTATGAGCAAAGCCAAACACAAAGCAATACAGCGATATAGTTCCACTACTTCCCCACTTTTTAAAGTTTGTGGGACCAGGGAAGCTGGAACAAATGGAAGAGAGCTATAGGGCAGAGACTCAGAAGCAGGGCTTGGGCTGCCATGGGTGACCAGCCTGGGTCAGGCCAGCCTCAGGCACTAAAACATCACCTAAGTCAGGCGCTGGTCATTTGATAAAGCAAGGTCTGGATTTACATGATTAATTGCTAAATAAAAGTTCAGGTATGTCCCCAAGAATCATTAGTTCTTAAACCAAATTCAGATCCTGAGCAAGACTAGAAATAATCAGCAGAGGTCTGGTCCCATTTTCCATCCTGGGGGGGAGGGAGGTGGTAGAATTCTCTGAAAGAAGTAGGGTATGTAGATAGCAGTGTGATCAACAGTAAGCAAAACTGTTAATAGGAAACTAGGGTAGTAGGCAAGTTCTCAGTCTTAGGGATTCAAGGGCAGTTATGGTTGTTGAGGAATTGGAAGTGTTAGGATTAGAGTAGAACCAGCTGGGAAAAGAAGAAAAAGCATATTTACTGAGGGAGTACTAAGTGCCAGATGTTCCCTCCTAACTTATCTCATCTTATCTCTCAGCAACTCTGTAAAGAAGGTGAGATCTTCTGACTTCACATTCTTTCTCAAATATGGTACAATTATGTGCCAAGCACTTTCTTTAGGGATGAGCCAAAAGTCTGAGAGCCAGAAAGTTAGTTATACTGCCTGGAATAGAATTCAGTCTTTCCGAAGATCCAATTTCCCCCACTTTTTCATTCTGCAAAAAGACAAAAACAGGAAATAATTATTCCATGGATCCTTATTTTATGTGGATGCAAAGGACATCCATAAATGGACTAGATCACACTCACTGTGGATGAGTTCATTGCACTGTATGGTCAGAAGGCAGGCAGCTTATAGTTATGTTATTGCAGCATCTTTAAAGGGTGTCTATAGTTTCTACCGTTGGAATCACTCCTTTGGGTTGAGATAGGGTAGGTGGTGCCCAGATATGTTAATTGGGAAGATATATCAGTAAGAATGAAATAAGCTGTAAGTAATAAAATGCCAGATGGTTAGGGTTCTTTACACCACAAAGGAAGAGAGAGATGGCTATTGTTTAGATCATGTTTGCCAACTTCTTTTTGTAAACATCCAGAAAGAAGATATTCTTGGCTTTACAGGCTGTAAGGTACAGCGTCTGACACAACTATTCATACCTGCCATTGTAATGGGAAAACAACCAGAGACAGATTGTAAACAAATAGGTGTTTCAATAAAACTTTATTCAACAAGAAAAAGAGCAATGCCTGGGTGCCTCAGTGGGTTAAGTGTCTGACTCTTGATATTGGCTCAGGTCATGATTTCACAGGTGATCAGTTCAAGCCCCACTATTGAGCTCTGCACTGACAGTGCAGACTTGAGATTCTCTCTCTCTCTCTCTCTCTCTCTCTCTCTCTCTCTCTTTCATTCTCTCTCTGCTCCTTCCCCACTCTGTGCACACATGCTCTCACTCAAAATAATTAAATAAACTTAAAAAGTTAACTACCTAATACATTGAAAAAAAGGGAGAAAGAAAAAGAGCCACAAACTGGATTTGGTCCATTGGTTATAGTTGATAATCTCCTCTTCTAGAAAATATATAGTGTCTACCACAGTGAAGACAGATGTATTTAATAACTTGAGGCTTGTTAACTTGTAAAATCACGTTAATTGACTAGAAAGGTAACCATCATTTTAAAAACAAGGTTTCCCAGGCTAAGTCAGTGTAGTGGGCTCCTAGTAACGAGGGGACCCCAGATGCCTGGTTCAGAGAAAAACACTGAAAAGCACATATAAAGAGTTCTGTGGTTAAGAAGATGAACTCTACTGACCTCACAGTTATTCTCAGGGTGTGCCAGAGTGGGCGAAGGAAGGATCGTGGGGAAAATCAGATACTGAGACCCTCCTGTGATATTCAGTCTTTTTTCTCCTTTGCAGGATTGTAATATGGCCTCTGGCCCATATAGGAAGGAAAATAAACTTCTGCCTAACGAGTTCTTGTCAGGATGCATTCCCTTCTGCCCAGAGTGTCCTTAGTTCTAGACACTGCATGAGTCACTTACATAGACTATACAGCTGAAGGATTTGCAAGTACTAAATAAGGAATATGGTGCTTCTAATCGGCCAAAAGTGGGTTGGGGGTAGAATGGAGGAGGAGGTGATATATTGTAATAGCCATATTAAACTGTACTAAACTTGAAATAACGGGGAAAATATTTCCTTAAAGCTAATAGGAAAAATCAGTTACCAGACTCAGAACCATGAATCTAAGTTGTCATCCAGCTGCATGGGCTTACGGGGAGAGTTCCTGCACTGGGGTTTTCATTATAAAACACAGAGGCATTATTGGGGATAAATGAACCAATATGAATGAAATACCTGTAATTGCCAACCTGAAATTTCACGCCAAAAAGCATCTGAATCCCAGGTTGATGTGGAGTGGTTTTTCTTAAAGTTCAAAAAGAATCCACTTTATTAGTGGATTGGGATACTTAGCAAGAGTATGTTTATAAGCTTGGATTCTTCAGGTTTCCTCTAATATTGGAAACAGAAGAAAAGGGAAGTTCTTCCTTGAATTGTTTTCCCTGAACCTACTTATTGTGGTCTTTTGTTTAACATGCTAGAGATAATAGTAATAGTGCCCAGCCATGTGGGTGAGGAGAGCCAAGATCCTGCCAGGCTCCGGTGGCCAAACTGGGGCTATCTGACCAGGGTGGGTACTTTGTCTTATTCATCTGCCCAGACGGGTTGCCTTTCTCCACATTTACACAAAGGAGCCATGTAGTCTAGTGATGGCAGTGCCTGGTGGCAGCTCTTGGAAGACTTGGGCCCATCTTGGACCAGAGAGAATACACTGGGGGTATTTGGAGCCTTTCTAGTGAAATCTGCTAGGAGTCAGCAGGGGTACAGAGGGCAATCTGAGCTGAACACTCCCTATCCCAAGAGTAGAACTTTGCAGAAGGAAGCCACATGACAAATAAGACCCACTAGGATAATAATAATAGAAGGAAGCTGGCTAAGCAAACGTTTTATGGGGATTCCTGTTGGTTGTAATAGAAGTAAGGCCTGCCATGTTGCTTCTCACTTGTTTATATTAGATGTCTATGTCCCTTGTCCCCTCCTCCCCCCTTTCTCCTTCTTCTGCCTTCTCTATCTCTCCCTCCTCTTATTAGTACCAAGATCATCTGAGATCACAGATTTGGCTGACTCTCCCCCTCCCACACCTCCTCTCATGCCCTTGTTCCCTTGCTACGTGTGTATACCACAATCCTGTGTCACTAGGCTTTTTAAATGTTGGTGTAGTCACAATAAGAGTGGGTCATAACTACAGCTTTACCATCCAGAGGTGATGGGTTTATTCACTGTGGCAATGAGCCCACATGTCAGTAAATCATTAGCGTTATTTAGGGGCCCCAGAATAGGCAGCCCCAAATTGCCAGAGTAAGGAGAGAGCAAAATGGATGGCGTTGAAATAGAATTCAGGGATGAACAGTTTGACCTGCAACTATTGTTCTTAATCACTTTTGTGTCTTCATCCCTTTTGAAAATTGCGTTCATCTCATTTTCTCTCTGCATATGCATATACATGACATCTTCCAAGCAGTTTTTTTTTAATGTTTGTTTATTTTTGAGACAGAGAGAGAGACAAATCATGAGCGGGGCAGGGGCAGAGAAAAAGGGAGACATAGAATCCAAAACAGGCTCTGAGCTGTTAGCACAGAGCCCGATGCAGGGTTCGAACCCATGAACCATGATATCATGACCTGAGCCGAAGCTGGATGCTTAACTGACTGAGCCCCCCAGGTGCCTCTCCTCTAAGCTGTTTTAAAGAGTTCATGTACATCCTTCAAACTCACTCATGGATCTGAGATTAATTCTTGAGTGCAACAAAACTGTAATGATTTAAACACAATATATTAAGCAACATCAACATCGGTATAGATTTTTTAAAAATATAACAAAAGGTAGAAAACATAATTTATCATGAAGTAATCTGTCCCTTATTGCCTTAGTTAAGTGATTAAACTCAGCATCAGTAATAGTAGGCCACCCTGGCATTATACATCTCCTAACAATAACATGATATGAAGTTAAATTCATAGTTGGTAAAGTACCCTACTTATACTAAACAAGTTTTTGAACCTAACTTCTAATTGACAGAAAATACAGGAAATAATTTAAAAAGCAGGTTAAATGATATTTATTTCGAGGAAACAATGAGACAAATTCAAAATGTTAAATATTTCAAAAGGCAACTAATTTGGTCTTTTGAGACAGTAAAGATTTTTAAGAAACAAACAAACAAAACAGACTATTCTGGATTAAAAGAAACTATACAGACATAACAATCAAATGTGAAATGTGAACCTTAATTGTATTCTGGTTCAAATAAACAAGCTATAGAAAAGGTTTATGGATAATAACAAATATTTAATATGAGCTGGATGTTATATGATATTGGGGAGTTACTGTGATTTTTCTCAGGTGTGATAATGGTCTTTAATATATAAGTACATATATAAAACATATTTTTATATTATATATGCATATCTATATGTGGATGTGTCTAAATATAAAGTACATATAATAAAATTTTAATGTTACACTGCATCATTTGTTTCCATTTTTCTATATGTTTGAAATCAGAAAAAAATGAATTAAAGGTAAACCTTTAAAAATTTTTTAAAATGTTTATTTATTTTTGAGAAGAGAGATAGAGCATGAGCAGGGGAAGGGCAGAGAGAGGGAGACACAGAATCTGAAGCAGGCTCAGGTTCTGAGCTGTCAGCACAGAGCATAATGAGGGGCTCAAACTCACAAACTAAGATCAGGACCTGAGCTGAAGTCAGATGTTTAACTGACTGAGCCATCCTGGCACCCCAGTGCACTTCTTTTTTTAAGTATTGAATAAAAAGTTGTGTTCTTAGTCAATTTCAAAGTTTTTGCTAGACTTCCTGGCTCTGAATAATTAGAGCCAAGACTGAGCATTTTATAATAGTTCATCATTGACCAAGAAATCACAGTGATGCTCTTTGTTTCTCTCATTCATAGTAGAAGTAAATGTGATTTAAGAATCTGTACCTTTCACTAAAAATGCAGCATTGCTTTGGGAGACTTTGTATCTCTGAGGCCTAAATAATGTTTTCTGGCAAACACTGAAGTTGAATACTTTTTAAAAGAAAACATACCAGAAAGGCCACTGGCCACCATCTCTACCACTACCACCAGGCTTCTCTGATGTAATAAAAGGAGATACAAAAAAGTTAAGGAAATGTTATCACCTGAGATCATATTTTCCAACTGGAATTCATTGAGAACTAACAAAGTTGGAGTTAACAGAGTCATGATTTGCCGGCATCCCCAACTCTAATTAAGTCAGTCCGTATTATCTCATGTCCCACTCGGTGCAGTGCTATGTAATGCCACAGATTACTGGGGATTGCCAAGGACTTACTGCATGGTATTAAATTGTATAGATAATGGCTTTTGGCATTTTTGTTAGAAGGAACTGGTTTCAATATGCAGTAAAGCAACATCGTTTTACTCTCAGTGCTTAGTTCATCACCAGCTTTTTTCTTTTTCCTTTTTTTTTTAAGTCCTGAAAATAGCTTACCAAAGATTTGTCATTTCCTGCCTAGAGAAAGTTCTGGAGTATTTGTGTCTTTATAAATATCAGATGTGTAATCTCAGACATGAACTTATTATAACTAGCCCCAAGGCATCATGAGCTGCAAGTTGCCACACGAAAATTAAAGGGGTCAAATTCAAAAGGGATGTGTGTCAAAAGGCTCTGGAAAATGGCAGGAGCTTAATAAGCATCCCTCAGATGAACCTGTGATTGCTGTGGAAGCTGCCATCTGTCTTTTGCTGTTGGTTAGCCTTCTAATTGCCTTTTATAGCCCCCCAGTAGTAAATAAGGTCCCCTGAGCTCAATTGGAAGAAAAATATATTAAGTTGGCTCCTCTTAAGTGAAGGGAAAGGGGAGAAGTGTTTAAATGACTTACTATCTCTTGGGCTCTATTTACTCTGCTAAAAGATACTGTACCTAGTATTTCAGAAATGGGAACTCTTTGAACCTCAAGGCAAGTCTTTTGGGGGTCATTTGGTATCCTTTTGGAGCAAGGGACTTGATGCTATTGTTTTATTAGTAGCATTTATCATTCAGTCCCACTTTCTATTTTGCCATTTTCTTTAACAGAGTTTGAAAAAGTAGCATCATAAAAGCAGACCTGCAGGTTTGAATTAGCCTCCACTCAGCTAAGCCATTGTTTCTCAATTGGAGTCTGCTACTAGGGGGCTGGGGATCTCTGTGCCAGGATGCACTCTCAGGCGAGCCAGGAGAGGGGATTTAACAAGTGAGATGAAGGTGACTCTTAGACTGAAAAGTGGAGCCTAAGAGGCTAGAATCAAGGCAAGGTCTTGGAATTCAGTAATTCTCACAGGGAATGAGAAACCAAATACAAACAATGCCAAAAGACCCATGTGGTGTAAAAACAAAGAAATGTGGTCCTTGAGTCCTCGAGAGAAAGATTCTTCTTTCTTCATTGAAAGTGAGGCCAGAAAGCAAAATCCAACAACAAAAAGGATCTAAAGTGTAAAATCAAAGGATTGGGGAGCTGCTCTGAATCCAGTAGCAGTAACTGTGGAGCACAGGCACTAAATTTTGATGCAGAGGACCAGGGTCGGTCAACTCGGACTACTTGACTATAGAGTAGTGTCTATGGTATGTGTGTATAGCTAACTGACTTTTAAAAAGTGCTTACTGTGTACTGGCCCTCAGCAGGTGCTTTGTGGTCATTTAAACATTTACTCTGCAAAATCACCCTACGAAGCAAGCGCTCTAAGGATTCTCATTTTCCAAATATAAAAAACAAGACTAGCAGTAAGCAGTTTGCTTGGGCATGTAATTAGCTTCAGCAGACAATAGTCACAGCTTCCTTTTTCTGCCAGGCAATATGTATTCTCACCTTGTATAGTCCCTCACACTAACTCTGTGACGTAAGCACCATTTTACAGATGGGGAAACTGAGGCCTGGAAGAGGTAAGTAAGTTTCACAGGATCCTGCAGCTCGTAAGCATGAGTACCAGATTTCAAGTGCAGGAAGTCCTGACTGCAGGGCTTGGCCTCTTTGTTAGCTGCCTCACTTCCGCCTGTCTTAATTTTTGGCTGTAAAAATTTGTTTCTTCCCTCTCAATGTCTATCTGTATCTTCTCCATTTGTAGAGAAAATGACTTTGTAAAAAGCACTTGATATATATAAAATTAAGTTTTAAACGAATGCCATAAAACAAGTATTACCCATTGGAATGGCGGTTAACGTTGCTGTGTAGATAAAGGTATTTGTTATTGTTATGAAGTCTTTGTTATTGCTTAGAACTGCATTCCAGGATGACAAGAGGGATCTCATGAACAGAGCTCAAGAAAATGGCCTGATGCTGAGTACTGCCATGTTCTCTCTGGGGAAGGCAATCACGGGACCAATGTACACACTACTACTTTCAAATCTGGAAATCTTAGCTCACATCAAACCTGGCTGCAAAGCTGAGGCTGCTGAACCTGGATGATTGAGCAGAGCCCAGGTGTGAGAATCTTCAGGGGACCAGATACCCAAAGCTGCAAAAATGGATCTGCAGAGCCAGAGCCAGACCAATAAAGGCCAGAGAAGAACGACAATCTAGAACCAAGGGAATGAGAAAAGATCCATATCAATGCCCTGGTTGAAACTGGTTGAACTGGTGAAAGTTCAAACTGCCAGGGAAATTGGGACAATCCTCAAGTATTCTGGAGAACTTGGAATTGTAATTCTATCAGTCTTCTCCTTAGCAACATGAGAAACTAGAAGGCAGTAGAACAATGCTTTCAAAATTCTAAGTGAAAATGACTTCTAAGGAAGCTGTTTGTGGAAACACGATACAAGCATGTGAGATCCAGTGAGCAGGTGACCCAATATAGGAGGAAAGCAAAAGAAATTAAGATGAGGCAAAGAGAAATCCTGCACCAGCAGCTGGATGGCAAACCTAGACCACTGAGCCCAGCAGAGCCAAACTGTGCAAGCAGAAAGTATACAAAAGTAATGAAGGGTTACCTGACAGTTTGGGGATGTGGAAAAAATAATATTGAGTGGCGTTTTATAGATGTTTGGGATGAATTAGCCATGGGTTACAACATTTTTTAATAACAAAAAAGTGGATAATTATTTCAGTGGAGATGAAATATTATAGAAGAAAGAATGTAATCAGTCACTAACTCCATAGTAATCATATTAATGAAGTATGGAATATGGATTTCATAAAAAATTAATCTAAAATCTATTTAATTATAAGATGCATCATTATCTTATATGCCAGTAAGAAAGAAAAAATATATGAAACACGTTCATTTTAAAGTGATTTATAAAGTGATTATAAAGTGATTTTAATACGATTTAAACCCCCTTTTTTTTTTTTTTTTTTTTTTTGCTTAAGACTGTTAAGAGTTAATTCCATACAGGGAGGGGCACCTGAGTGACTCAGTTGGCTGAGCATCCAGCTTTGGCTCAGGTCATGATCTCATGGTTGGTGGCTTCAAGCCCTACCTCGGGCTCTGTGCTGACAGCTCTGCGTCAGATTCCTTGTCTATTCCTCTTTCTACTCCTCCCCTAGTCATGCTGTCTCTCTGTCCCTCAAAAATGAATAAACATCAAAAACATTTTTTAAAAGAGTTAACTCCATATATAACAGTCTAATAATCATTTACTCATGCTGTCTTTTAATGCCTTTGTAGAAGTTTCTTACTAACACTTAATGATGGTTTAGATTTGTAGGTGTTTTTAAAATCCTGTGCTTGGAAAGTTTATAATGAGAAAACATTCCTTGAAACAAGGCAATGTAATATTTTTAATGTTTATTTTAAGAGAGAGAGAGAGCACGAGAGAGATTCTGTGCACATAAGCAGGGGAGGGGCAGAGAGGGAGAGGGAGAGAGAGAGAGAACCTCAAGCAGGCTCCACCCTGTCAGTGCAGAGCCCAATGTAGGGCCTGCTCTCACAAACCTTGAGATCATGACCTGAGCTGAAATCAATAGTAGGATGCTTAACTGACTGCCCTACCCAGCTACCCCAAGGCAATTTGATTTTTAACATTAAAATATTACCAAATGCTTATATTTTGGTTCTCACTTTTGTAGCTTGAGTATGGGTTATGTATATTAAGGAGATAAATCCACACTAGTGAGACGTCATGTGCATGAAGTTATCTGAATACCATTCCCATAAAAGAAAGTTCGGTTAATAAAGGTGATTGGATATATAAGAACAGACACATAAAAACTCACACTTTTGTCTTTTTCCATCTATTCATCAAATATCCTCAAACAATTAAAAACGCTAGTGTATGGGAAGTCCCGAATAGTCTGGGTAGTCCATAGGCACTTAAGATGCTGAGCGACAGGGGGCCATTTAAAGGAATCAGGAAACAATCGAGGAATATTCATGTGTAAAGTAAAAACCGTAAGATAAAAAGTGTGCTAATTTCTTCTTTTGGGAGAGTTGCCAGGTTTACCACCTCACGCTGAGTTACTCACCTTAAAGACCTTTCTCCACACTTTCTCCTCTCGCACGAAGCAGAGCTTCTTTGGCCTTCTAGCCTCCGTTGGGGAGTGATACAGGCCTTTTTTCCACCACCCATCCCCACCGCCACCCAATGGTCTCCTCAGTTTGGGATATTCCACTGGGAACTGGGAGCATTGGCTGTTCCTTTCTTGCCACACATGCAGGTTGTCCATTCCACTCAGCTCAACTCTGAGGCCCTAGGCAGGCTTCTTCAGTGACCATGAAGGTCCACTGAGTCACCATGAGTAGGTTTCATGTTTAAGCACCTCTCTGTACTTCCTGACACATCCAGCCGAGGGCGCAAGGGAGCCCTAAGAGAAAGAGCAGGATGAATTGTTGAAGAGAGGAAGAGAGAGCTCAAGAGAGGCAGTTCTGTTGGTGTGAAATAGCTGACATTGCTGAAACGGAAGAGAAAAAAGGACGGTCCTGTCTAATGAGGAGAATGATGATGTTTTTATGACCATTAATGGATTTAGCAGCAAGGTTTCACTTTTTCATAATCGTGGAGTCCATTTGCAGTTTTGACCTGGGCTTGGAATAGCCTGCTGTCCTCTCCCACCCCCTGCCAGGATGCTTTCCTTTCATCCCCGGGCCTTTCAGTTCTTCCTTCCCTGGCCAGGCCTTCTAGGTTAGATGCACGGGGATGACAGCTTCCTCCCCACAGCTCTCTTCCCATTTAGACAGTTACATTGCTCCACACCAATAAAATGCATTTAACCTTGGCCTGCGAGGAATGTAAATCTTTCAGGTTCTATTTATGTATCAGTTTAATATTCTTATTTCCCTGTCTAGATGTCCTCTACGTGTCTGTCATTGTTGTAAGACAGTGGCTTTCAAACTTTTTTTTCCTGTTATACAGCACTTTGGTCAAACTTGGTCTCACAGGGAACCCAGTGTGTTTGTAAACATGAATGTGGAGAATCTTTGAGGTGATGGCTGGAAGAAGGGGTCTGGGTGTCGGCCCACTTTGCCCTCTCCCACCCCTAGTTCTAGCAGGCTTGAGGGGCCTTGAGGTGCAGAGTTTCCTAAAAGCTACTTTTCTAGAAAAGAAAACTTTGTAACTCCTAAATGCTGCAAAGGTCTGTTGTATTTCCTCTGCGCTATACCCAGAGGGCTGTTTCTTATGTGATAGTAAAATAGTGACGCTTAAATTGAAATTTAGAGTCAATAATCCTTCCCAAGGCCCCAGTTGATCTTGTACTATTAGTGGAGCAAAGGATTGCTTCAGAAACCCACCATTAAGGGGAAAAAAAAAACCCCACACATACAAGTAGACTGTTTACCTACAGGAGAGAAGAAATTACTTATAAACACATTTGGTGGTGCTAATTTGGACAAGCTTGGTAACAGAACTTTTGTGTGTCTGTGTGTGTGCATGGGGGGCGCTCTCTAGTATGCTAATTATAAATCATTTTTCCCTAAAGAATGATTCCCAAAAAGTCTTATCTGTGTTACTCGTATGGATTTTAGGAATATTCTGTAATTTTTATTTGTTTTAATTCAAAATAACTCTCTCATGAGTCTAAATTGTAAAGTTTCACTATAAGCTACATTTATAAAAAAAGATTTAGAAAATTATTTCTCTTTATGCCTCATAAATTTTATACTTAAAAAGTATAATCCTCCAGAATGATATGGTTTTATCACTCTCTTTTCCTTTCAGAACTAGTGGAATCATGTATGTATGTTTACCAACCCAGAGTATCAAATTGATGAGGTAACTAGTATGGTTGCTAGTTATAGCAGATGCTTGGAAATAGCAGATGCTTTCAAAGTGGTAGCCCTTGGCGTTCCCTTCACTTCAGACTGAACCCAGCTCCACCATGTTTATCTTGTATTGACCTGTACCGTCAGTGTTTCCCTAGATCTGAACTGCTGAATGTCACAGCCAGTTAAGAATTGGCCTGAAGTCCTGGAAAGATCACAGACCATGAAATCCTCATGGGATTCCATGCTGGAATTATTCACTGAATTCACTGTATTAACAGAGTTGATCCCTGCCCCAGAGATCCTCATAGTATAGTAGGAGAGATTGAAAGGTGAATACTTACAACACTGCATTAGGGAGGCTGCAATAAAGAACTTCTTCTGGCCACATTGGGCTCTAACAGTGACCTATTGGCCAGGGAGACATTTGCCAAGCGTATGGGTGAGCACAGTACATCCCAGGGACAGAACATTATGTGGAAAGGCACAGAATATTACTTACTATTTAATACGTATCTCGTGTTGTCCTGAATACCAAGGATAAAACAGAGATTAAAACCAAGACCCAGTTCCCATGAAACTCACATCCCAGCATAATGAGAGAACGTGTGGTGTTCAGGTAATAGCTGACAGTGTCGTGTAATCAAGGGGAAGTGGTGAAGATGAAGGCAGTGATACAGGTTTCCATCTGAAGGGACTCGAGGGACAACTTTAGGACTAGGAACTTCAGTCTGTAAGGTGGTTCCAGGGGTTGTTGACCAGTTTAATCTCTGGAGGGCAGGATTGATTATGACTTCCTGTGGACAAAATTGAAACCATATGTTGTGTCTAAAAGTTCAACGGTGTTCATCTTGGCATTTGCTTGAGCCAAAGTCTGTGAGCTGATTGAATGTCTTCTCTTGGGTATGTATGAAAATGCCACACCATTGCTTATGAGAGGATTTAAAGAAGAGAAAAATTAAAGTGAGAGCAGGAGGCACAGTAAAGGGCTGCAAAGTTGTGGCTCTGTGCACTGGCCTTGGACTTGAACCTGAATTCCTGTTGCCTGCCAGTGGTTTGAAGTGTGCACATGGCTTCACCTGAGGTAGCCAGATGGATAACAGCAAACACGATGCCAAGATGTTCCCACTGGGTACTTTAAACTTTCCTGGAGCAAAACAAGGCTTCTGTGCACAGCCTGAAAATGGGTAATTTGGGAACACATTTTTTACCCTTAGTTTGAAAAGAGGAATCAAATTTGTTGACTCTTGTCTACCCCCACTCCTGCACTGCAGCCACTGTCTTAAAGTTTCTTCAAGGTGCCCTGCATACAGCTTCCTGCAAGGATGATTGATTTTTTTATGGCAGTCACTCTCATAGCTTAGTCTCTAGCGGAAAGAATATTTTTAATGATGTTCAAATGAACGATATGCTGCTTCTGGCCACCACCCACCAAAGCATGCCTTTCTGTCCTTTAGAGTTCTAATAAAGGGGACTGATTCATTCACACTGCCTTTGACTGAAGGCCTGGTTTCAAAGCATAATCTGTAGCAGCAGCCATAGTAAATAAAGTGGTTTTATGCAAATTAACCACATGACTTTGACCTGACCCAGTCAAGGGTGAAAAATGTGTTCCCAAATTATGTATTTTCAGCTCTCTAACCAGTAGATCTCAAATTTTTGGTGTATCAGAATCCGATGAACTTCTTATAAGTAATTTTTTAAGTTTATTTATTTTGAGAGAGAGAGCATGAGAAAGAGCATTACATGTGAGTGGGGGAGAGGCAGAGAGAGAGAGAGAGAGAGAGAGAGAGAGAGAGAGAGAGGGAGAGAGAGAGGAAGAGGAAGAGAGAGGATCCCAAGCAGGCTCCACACTGTCAGTGCAGTGCCTGAAAAGGAACTTGAACTCAGAGACCATGAGATCATGGTCTGAGCTGAGATCAAGAGTCGGGAGCTTAACTGACTGAGCCATCCAGGTGTTCCTCCTAAGAACTTTTTAAAAATACTGATTGCTGAGCTACACTCCCAGAACTTCTAATTCAATGGGTCTGATGTGAGGCCCAAGAGTCTGCATTTTATAGCAAGTTCTCAGGCAATGCTGATGCATTCCCTGGACAACACTTTGAAAACCATTCATCTTGTTTCCCAAATCAACCTGACCATCTGAAACAAATTGTTTAAGGGAGAGGCCCTCAGATGTTGATTCTTTGACCACTCCCCAGCCCCCATCAAGTTTCCAGGTGATTCCAATCATCAGGGAATTTTTGAAAGAGTGTTAACAACTCACCCCAGTTGAGTTACAGGATCATTATGTCTAACAATTTAGTTTTGCAATCATTTAGAGCAATGGTTCTCAACTTTGGATGAATATTGGAATTACTTGATGAGCTTTTTAAAGTATTCCCAGAAATTCTGATTCAACTGATCAAACTAAACCCAGACATCCATGGTTTTAAAAGCCGGGGCCCAAATATTTTCTATTTGTTCCGGGTTTGGCTGAAAGCTCATTGAAAGGCCTTTACCCTTTTTTTTTTTTAAATTCATGTGTGTGTGTGTGAGAGAGAGAAAGAGAGAGAGAGAGAGAGAGAGAGAGAGAGAAAACAAGTTGGGGAGAAGCGGAGAGAAAGACACAGAATCCGAAGCAGCTCCAGGCTCTGAGCTGTCAGCACAGAGCCCGACCCGGGGCTTGAACTCATGAACCACAAGATCATCCATATGTTGCTGCTTCTTTACCTGACTAAATCCTGCCTGAGGAAGCCCTCCTTTGCACCTCCAACCCAGGAGGGGTGAAGCACTTCCTTGTAGAACTGATAATTCTGTCAAAATATTTGGCACAACACTTTGAAATCACTGGCAACTTACCACTTTCTCCTGTAAGAAGGTAAACTTCTTGAAGACAGACACCAGGTCTAAATTTTCTTGGAATCCCAGTCCCTAGAGAAGAGAATTAGATCAATTTCTGAAGAGTGAGTAAAATTTTTGTTTTCTGTGATTCCTTCTACAGTGGAGCAGAGGGCCAACTTGACTTGGATACTTAACAAGCCATAGACATTGGACACATTATTTAGCCTTGACTGAGCCTCTGTTTCTTTCTCTGTCAAATGGACAGCTCATGGGGTAGTTGTGAGGTTTTGATGAGATTGCTGTAAAGCACATTTCACAATGCAAAGCATCTAGTAAGTGATCCAGTCGAAGTTAGCTATTTTTATGTTCTGTTCTGTCTGTTGTTTTAACTCAAGCTGACTTGCACCCCCAGTTACCTGGCCAAACAGGGCCTCTGGCTTGGCTTTGCAACCTCTCAGCTCTTTCTGTCCTTCTCCTCCACTCAAGTGCCACTGGGCTGCACAGCTTTCAGTTGTCACAGCTCTCCTGGTCAAATAGGTGGGGCTGTAATGCAGCACTTTGCTTGGATGTGGACAAATCCTGTTCTACAGCCAGTAAAACTCTTCATCTGAGGATGCAGATCAGGCCTCCTACCAAAGTCCCTGGTCAGAAGGCATACTTGACTTGGTTCTGCAGACTAGTGAAGCTGCTGGTTGGGATTACCACTCAGGCCCTGCAGGCATGAGCTCCATCTGCCACGGTCAATGAGATGGCTATTGCAAGCTCCCCCAGCCCTTCTCCATCATAGCCATATTCCCAGTGGTTCAGCCCTGCATGTCCCTGTGGTGTCAGAGCAGAGTAGAGACCCCCCAAAAAGCAACCTTGTTTTGAGGGGATGCTGGTTGTCTCCCTTGGATTCCCTTTTTCCACTGGAGGAAATGCGGCTTAAGGGTGACCTCTCTGAGTGGTGTCCTGTCCAAGGGAAGGAGCAAGACAGTCAACCTCTTAAGCTTCTAATGCAGTCTGTCTGGTCTCTGAGCTACAGGGGTGTGTGTCAGCCTCACCCTCTGTGTTTTAGGATTCTCTAAGTGATGGCTTATTTTTGAATACTTCTTAGTTCTTCTTGTGAAGGAGAGCAAAGTCAGGAAGGACCTATGTTGCCATCTTGATGCCATTACTCCTTGTCCCAATTTGTTTTGAGGCCAGCATTAGCCCTGCTATCAAAACCTGAAAAAAAAATAAAGTATGAGAAAAGGTAATTACAAATAAATATGTCTCATAAATAGTGAGGTAAAGTTCCCTGATAATGTATTAGCATAACAAATCTAATAATATATAAAAGATTAATATAATATTAGGAGGAAATTTTGTCGTAGGAGTGCCAGGTTGTTTAGACACTTAAAATCATTCAGTGTAATACACCACAATAACAATATACAATATACAAAAATCAATTGTATTTCTATAGACCAGTAACAAACAATTGGCAATTGAAACTTTAAAATACTTTATGTAGCATTAAACATATGAAATGCATAAAAGATACATTTAACAAAATGTGTGCAAAATTTACTTACTTGAAAACCACACACATTGCTCAGAGAAATCAAATAAAGCCTAAATAAGTGAAAAGATATGCCATGTCCATGGATTGGAAGATTCAATATTGTTAAAGATGCCAACTTTCTGCAAGCTGATTTATAGATTCAGTGCAGTTCCATTTAAAATTGCAGCATGCTTCTTTGTAGATAGTGACCATTTCATTTGGAAATTAATGCAAAAGAATGTGAAGAGCCCTTTGGGTTAAAGAAAGATCACAAAAAGACCAAAAGAATGGACCAAAAGAATTTTGAAAGAGCTGAGAAAAATTAATGGGACTCAAACTACCTCAAGACTTACATTAAGACCACAATAATAAATTATGGTATTGGTGTAAAGATAGACAAATAGATAAATGAAACAGAATTGGAACCAGAAGTAAACCCATGCATGTACATATTTCTGATAAAATTGCCAATGCAATGGGGAAAGGAAAGTCTTTTTAACGGGTATGCTGGAACACCTGGATAAATACAGGGGCAAAAATAAACCTCAATCTCTACCTCACAATACATAAAAAATTAATTCAATATGGATAATAGACTTAATTTTAAGCTTAAAAGCTGAAAGCATAAAGCTTCCAGTAACACCATAGGAGAAAGTCTTGAATACCTTTATTGCTTGGGGTAGATGAAGATGTTTTAGACCCACTAACACAAACAATATTAAATGTAAAAATAAATAATAAACTATACCTTATCAAAATTTAGAATTCATCCTCATCAAAAGACATCATTAAGAAAACGTTAAAGCATGCCCCATCTTAGGTGGAAATATTTGCAATACATATCTGTCAAAGGCCTTGTATCTACTACATCTAGAGAACACCTACAAATCAATAATAAGGAGGCAACTCAATGTTTTTGAGTTGAGCAACAAAACTTGAACAGACACTTCCCAGAGGAAGATATACAAATGGCTAATAAACACACACAGTTCTCAACATCACTATGTTTGAGGAAAATGCAAATTGCAATCATAATAAAATCTACTACACACTCAGTAGAAAGGATAAAATTAAAGACTTTGACAACACCAAGGGTTGGCAAGAATGGGCATCAATGAGAATCACATTTTGATGTTGACTATGAATCAATACAACCACTTTGGAAAAGGTAAGGGTTTCTTATAAAATTGAACATATGCCTAGAGTATGACCCAGCAATTCTGTATCTGCATATTTACCCAAAAGAAATGAAAGCATAATATCCACAAAAAGGCATGTAAAAGAATGTTCATACCACTTTATTTAAGTTCACCTAATATTGGAAGCACGCCAAAGGTCCCTCAAAAGTAGAATTGATAACCAAATTCTGATATATTTATACTTGACAATTGGACTTGGCAGTTTTAAAAAGAACTCATGGTACATACAACAATATGGACAAATCTCAAGCATCATGTTGAGTGAAAGAATTCAGACACAAAATAATGTCTACCATGTTTCTAAAAATAATCAAATCTTTTTTTAAATGTTTTATTTATTTTTGATACGGAGAGAGACAGAGCATGAGAGTGGGAGGGGCAGAGAGAGAAGGAGACACAGAATCTGAAGCAGGCTCCAGGCTCTGAGCGCGCTGTCAGCACAGAGCCTGACGCGGGGCTCAAACCCACAAACGTGAGATCTGACCTGAGCCGAAGTTGGAGGCTTAACCAACTGAGCCACCCAGGCGCCCCTGAAAATAATCAAATCTTATCTACAGTAATAGAAATCAGAACAGTGGTAAACTCTGAGGGGAAGGCTTACCTGGAAGGAGGCATTGGGGAATCTTCTGGGGTGATAGAAATGTTTCAGTTGTGATGGTAATATGACTATATTCTTTTTGTTGAAACTCATCCTTTTTTAAAAAATCAAAACACATTGTACACTAAAATATGCATGCATTTTCCTATGTGTGATTTTTTCCTTCAAAAAAAAGGAAGAGAGGCAACAATTTGAGACTGGTCACCAAATAATTTTTTAAAAGGTCATAATGTGCTTTGGATTTTATGGACTCTAGTAAAATACATTTTATTTTATATTGGATATTTGATATAAATAAGGCATCTTATATATTAATCAAAAGTTGATTTAGAAACATTCAAGTGTTAGCACATTCCTTCTGAGTAATGTATATTCACACATTGGCCCTGCATGGTTCCACTCATCACTTCTGCCTTGGTAAATGAAGGCTGTTGAGTCTGGTTTGCAGATCAGAGCTCCACTTTCCATATACCTGACCTCTTTATGGTAGTTGATTATTTCCCAGAATGCATTTTCCTAATGTGAAACTTTTATGTGAGAATGTCTCTAATATAGGGCTACCTGCCATTATTTAAGTGAAATATGACCTGTTGGTTGCAATCAGATTTCAATGTAAAGTTAATCTTGAACAAAAAATTAAGACCAGTTAAAGATTTTTTTTTTCCAAAAGCCCTATTTTGCCAATACCACGGGGGGAGAAAAAGAGCCAACAAAATTATATATTTAAGATATGTTTAGCAAACAAAGAAAGATTATTTGGTTTGGAGTTGAG
Source organism: Suricata suricatta (assembly GCF_006229205.1). Taxonomy (NCBI): domain Eukaryota; kingdom Metazoa; phylum Chordata; class Mammalia; order Carnivora; family Herpestidae; genus Suricata; species Suricata suricatta. The sequence goes on along the minus strand of NC_043712.1, from coordinate 49,490,255 downwards.
AGAAAACTTAGTAAAAGCTGAGAAAAGCTTCAAATTACTGATCCTCATTTTTGCTGAGTTTCATAGTAGGTCATTTTTAATTACCTGCCACTTCTTTCTAAACAGCAGTGACGCTCCTATTTCTGTAATAACTGACTGGGCAAAAACCTTTGCTCTTCTGGAATTGCATTTTACAAAATCAACTGAAACATAAATAGAGTTAGACTTACGGGTGTTTGGCATGATGTCATAGTGTGGTTGTGTTATTCTTGACTTAAATGACCTGTTCCGAAGAATGAACTGAAGAGACCCTTTAATGACCCCATGTAGAGTCAGACCTGTGGCATACTTTCTTTTTTTATTGAGGGAATTTAGAAGCTGACCTTCCAACTGAAAGCAGGGGGCTTTTAAGGGGTCTTTCCTCAGAAGAACTGAAAGTCAATCAGCACACACGAGCATGATCTCCCCCTTTATCTATGGTAGGTAATGATATGTCAATGATTATCTTCTTATTTATTGATGCACATACTAAGAAGCAGAGTGGCAGTGAGAGGTTTCTAAAGCCATAGAAACAGACAGAGATAGACAACAGTTACACTCCAGGTTCTCAGTTCTTGCTTTGGTATTTTAATGTTCATTTTTTTTTGAAAATAGATTCTAATCTGTTGATATGAGTGCCTTTGGGCAAATGTTAAAACCATTATAAGAAGTCCTGACCTTGAGATTAAAAGATAAGGGAAAAGAGGTACATTTTGAGTTCAAATAACTCAAAAGCAATCCAATTAGGTAAATATATGTTAGAAAGAAATATAGCTTGCTTATGAATCTAGCCAAGTTGGCTTCTCTTTCATTCAACAAACATTTTTAGCATGGCTTTAGATTGTAGGAGTTTAAAGATATTTAAGGTGACTTCCCTATTTTTAAGTAACTTACAATTTAGATATAAAGACAAGATGTATGCACTGGAAAACTTGAATAAAAAATAGTACAAGACTCAAATAACAACACATCTGTTCAAGTGGGGTTACAAATCAGTAAATGTGCAAAATATCATTAAGATGGTCATGCAAAATTGAATATCTAGGAAGAATTACATTTTGTTTTAAAAAGTGCTTGCCTGGATGTTGATTTAGCCAGTAAACCCATGTGTTAATTTTCACTTCTGTGGAGAACACATGTGTGCTCTCAGTTATAATGAGCTATGATTCCTACTGAGAATGTGTATGTTTAAGCAAAATGAGTTGTAATCAGTAATTTTCCTATTTGTCACTCTTTCTCTACTCTGTGGCCCTAAGGACACTAATTGTGACAAATATTGTATTGTTAACAATAACCAACATTTATTAAGTGCTTACTGTATGCCAGGTATCATTTTAAATTTCAAGAATGTTTTGTATATTAATTCATTTAGTCCTCCTAATAACCCGATAATGTAGGTATTAGCCCCATGTTGACAGATAAGGGAACTGAGGCATGGAGAGTTTGAGAAACATACCCAGAAAATATTTGTGGCAGATGAGGGATATGAAAATAGGCAATCTCGCTCTACAGCTCCTGTGTTAATCTCTATACTGTACCACCATAGCTGGTTGTCTTTGATACCTACAATAATGATTGATATGTTATCACTGGCTAGATCAACACATGAATAATGTGTTGTGATTTTTGTAATTGTATATTTTCTGGAAAGGTATGTCAGCAGTAATGCAAACATTAATGGAGCAACTCCATAAAGGGTCATTTGAGCCTGAAGGATACAGAACATAGAGATGTCCCCCAGACACGGCAGTGTGTCCCCATCCATGCTTGCCTTAGGCTTTCAGTCCCTTCTCTGTTCCCTTCCATAGCCATAGCATACATTTTAGCATGGATGATTTTCTAGTCAAAGTTCTTGGCAATGAATAGAACCCCATCAAACTTGCTCAAGTATTAAATGTACTAAGAGTGCAAAGAAAAGGGTGCAAAGGAAAGACAGTGTATTGGGAGTAGAGGAAAGACACATTCCCAGGGAAGCAGTCCCCTAAAATGTATCTGTTACAAGTATTTAGGGATTATACTTTTAAGTTTTATAAAGTAACTGTCATTTAAGGATTTCTTTATTTTTCTCTCATAGTAAATTAAATAGTACTCAAAATGAAGGCAGGGCTTGAAACCACTCACTGAAATAGGCCGTGGCCTACTTTTATCAGCAGCACCCACCAGTCATATGGCCCGAGGGTTCTGGCCCAAACCAAACATTTGTGCCTTTCCTTTGAATAGGTGTTCATTCATCCATTTATTAATTTTCTTGTTTCTGTATACACGTATTCATTTGGAAGACTTGCTGTCTTTTGCTTCCTGTTTGCCATGACTGGCACACAGGAGAAGGCACACTGTGGTGAGCCCAAAGGCTCCAGCCACGACTGCTCAGAGTTTACAGTTTAGTTGTGTCAGCATATAAACATATGTCTTAGTGCACTTGACTACTAAGTCCTGTTTTCTCATCTGTACAACAGGGTTAAAAACTGGCCGGGCCTCTCTCACATGATGAAATGAGGTTTAATGTACACGAAATCCTCTAAATGTAAAAACTTAATTCCAGATGCTGTTGTTTGGTCAGTTAACAGAAACATGGGAATGGTACTGGAGCAGGTGACTACTGCATGGCTTTTAGGAGGCAGTCTGGGATGGGGCAGAGAGCGTGGTTTTCAGAGGCTGACGTCTGCATTCCATTTCAGACATCACCACATACTAGCCTTGTCTTCTTGGGCGACTAACATAATCTCCTGGGGCCTCAATATTTTCATCTCTAAGAAGAAGCAAATCATGCCTGCCTTTACAGAGTATTCTTGAGGCCTAGGGTTTCTAAACTATGTGACTCAATTCAGTCTTGACTAAATGCTGGCTGATATTTTCAGGATCCTGTGCTATTCAGGAATCAGGAATTAGGGATTTTAGCTTTCCTGGATATCTCCCTTCTACCTCCCTCTCTTCCCTGTGATCCCACCACTCCCTGCATCCACTTAGCCATTTCCTGGCCTTACAGTCACCACCGGCAGCCTGCAGTCCAGATGTGCCCTCCCAGTGAGCATTCCCTAGTCCATGGTCGCCGTCTTGGTTTTATCAGTGAAAACCATGAGGCGCCTGGGTGGCTCAGTCGGTTGAGCAGCCGACTTCGGCTCGGGTCATGATCTCGTGGTTTGTGGGTTCGAGCCCCACATGGGCCTGGAGCCTGCTTTGAATTCTGTGTCTCCTTCTCTCTCTCTGCCCTTCTCCTGCTCACGCTCAGTCTCTCAAAATTAAACATTAAAAAAAATAAAAGAAAACCATGTCTCTCATACCATCCCCCTTGGGGTTCTGCTTTCTATATGGGTGCTGGAGGCCTAATGTATCATCCCAGTAATGAATCCTCTTGTTTAATTTGTGAAGTACCAAGTGTGTGCCAGGTATTTTATCCCGCAAGGCGAATACTTCCCCCCCCATTTTATAGATAGGTGGAATTTATCCCTATATCACACAGTAGAAAGTGGAAAGAGATCTGAACTCTTTCCACTGAGTTCAATATCTAGCGACTCCCAAAGACAGTGTAAATTTCAGTTGTAAAGGAATACAACCCTTAGGAATAGCACTAAGTAAGCAAACTGTCAGGGACTGTATCTTAAGAAATATGTGGCTCTCCTGTAAGCAGATTTGTAAAATCAGTGCTTAATATTTATTAGACACCCAAGTGCTTTCCACTGACTGTCCTACATGCTCAGTATTCAGAGATGGATAGCATGATCTTGCCCAAAGATGTTTATGTAAAAGGAAGCAGATGCAGGGAGAATAGGCAGGTGGTCACGAAAACAAGGAAGATATATTCAGTCTGGATAGAGGGTGGCATAGTCATGGCACATTTTCATGTTGGTTTTAGTGGAGAATGTTCACAGGCAGAGACAGGAGATGTCCTTAAAAGATAAAGTAAATAGATGAGAAGCTGAAAAAAGTATGAGAATATAGGAGCTATTTAAAAAGACTACAAGAAGGCTACATAGAACAGGATAGAACAAAATATTCATGGAAAGAAATGAGAGATGAGCCTAAGGAAGGGTGCTGGGGTGACCCAAGATGGTAGAAATGTCTTTGATGCCATACTAAAGCATCTAGACATGGGCCTATACCAAGTGGGCAGCCAGAAAAAAATCTGTGTTCTCAACTAATGACTCTTGTGATGTATATGTTAACTAACCATATTGGGGTAATCATTTCATAATTATACAAATATCATGCCCTCACGTTGTACAACTTAAGCTTACACAATGTCACATGTCAATTCTATCTCAATATATAGCTGGAAAAGATAAAAATAAAACAATGACTCTTTGTGTCATTTAACCCCACTGTGTTGGTTTATGGTTTCTTAGATACCACACAACAAATCGTGTCTTTCTCCTGGATCTTCCATAGTAAAAGCTTGGTATCACCCAATCTGAATAAATAATAGTACTTAGTCCTGAAACATGGCTTGGGGTTATCATATAATGATAAAGAATGCACCCCCAAGGACCCACAAACAATATGAATGAATTATTAAGATCCCTAGGTTAACTTTATCTATGATGTAGAAACTGAACTGTTCATTAAAGCAGTTTTAGGAAAAAGAAAAAACACAACAAAGCCACACTTGCCACAAACCCCCACATTTTCTCTCCCCACTGCCATTTTTTCTACCATGCGTTCTATTTTAAACCATAACTTTCCTAAATCAGACACTAAAGTTTGAGAAGCTAAGCATCAGTAGCTCTGGCATGGCTTGGAATCTTCCTCAATCCAGCAATGGAACTAAAATGAAAATAGAATTATGGAAAGGGCAGATGCAGTATCTTATATCACTTTTATTACATTATATTTTAGCAGCTGAGACAGGAGGGAAGAATATTATAGAATCAGCTTGCTACAGTCTCGCCTATAATTATATTTTTCCTTGATAAGGCATTGGCAAGGAGCCCACAAAAATATTGATGTGAAACTTGATCTCCTAGTGCTGTGGAATTTCTCCAGGCTCGGGATTGAGACGGAGAGGTTTTGGAAGTGTTTGGCAGCTATAGTAAATTCAGGAGCTGGAGGCAAGGAACAATTCCTCTAGCACAAGCCCAAAGTCAGTATCTTATATAACTACGAAAGACACACTGTGCACTGTACTTTAATGCTCTTGACTGGACTCCGTCCAGCCCATGTATCTTATATAGGTGTAAACATGCACTGCAAACAGTATTTGGGGAGGAGGGTGGGAGCCCTATAAAGTTTTTACGGCCTTATATTTAGGGATGACTGTGTTACTTATAGAGATGCGGATTCTTTAGTTCTCCAAAAACAAGTGGCAGTAAAAATGCCTGCCCCGCCCTCCACATGCTTTTGCGTAATTTGAGTTTCACTCTCCCTTGCCATCATTGTTAGAAGCATCAGTTCAATTTTTATTTTTCAAAAAACGTTTGCTGCAATATAAACATACACCATGGGCGGAGTTTGCTGAGGACTACACATCCATAAGTAAAATTATTTCAAATTAGAGCCTCTGCAGCTATTCCCATAGATGAAGCTAAAAGGCACTTTATGCCCTGGCCATTGGAAGACCCGAGTTCAGGGTGACTAACAGGAGGCTACTGGCTGAGTGGAAAGAACACAGGCTTATGGACCAGACATACCTGGATGTAAGATCCCAACTCTGGCACTTAGCTGCATGAGCCTAATGAGTATCTGAGTCTCTTTCATCATCTGGGCGGATGGGGTGAATAAAATGAGGTTGTGTACAAGAAGTGCCCATAGTTGGCACCTAGCGGAGGCTCAGGGTTACATTCCCTCCTCCTGTCTTCCTTTTTCTTTTCCACCTCAGAATAGAATTATCTGTGCATGAGTGAACAGAAGGCCAGGAAACTTACCTCATAAATGATCTAACGAGGGATCTGGTTACTAAGGCTTTTAAATGGCTTCAAGTGTGATTTTTTTTAATGTTTCCATCTATTTATACCACACCACTTTTGCAAAAATGATTTGAGACAGCTTTTCAAAGAAGGTAAATGTACTAAGCTTGATAAAATGCTAATAAAAAAAAGATAAGGAAACAGAGACCAACTCTTCTAACCGAGTTACTGTCGCTGAGTATAACATTGGCTAGGGAAATCCTTGGAAATTTCATTTATATGTTGCTTCCATTATATATTTTTTAAAAAATTAGGAAAGATGACAATTCATCATAGGAGGCAGTTTTGCCTGATATTGAAAACTGTTCTTTTTGGGTAATTTTATTGGGACTATTTAGAGGCACTACTGATTTTAATATGATAGGTAATACTCTTATTTCATACTCTTGAAACCCTGAAGAGTGCAGTTAGACCTGGCCAAGACAGCAGGATGTATGCAGAGTCTCGGCAGATCCTTGACTGGAGGCCCAAACTAAGAATAGACTCACTTTATAACTGGCTTAAGTTGAGTGGAGATTTCTTAGGCTCTGAGGTGAAACCAACACAGGATCAGACTTTGCTCCACTACCTTACATCCCTTGAAGCCTTGGGCAAGTTTGCTTAAACTCTCAAAACATTGTAAAAAGGGAAATAACTAACACTCTCCTTTTTAGAGTAAGCATTTAGTGAAATAAAATGTTTTATAAAAGGAGAGATTGATGCCTATGTGGTCTCCCAGAAATACCATGGCCTTCATCTTCTTAGCACAATGCCGATGTGTGCTACAAACCCCTGACTCAGTTTCCATGCATTCTTCTGTTGGAGATCCCCTAAGAGAGATACTTGTGAGCTACCACTTCCTTGACACATGCCTGTGCCGATGCACGCCCACACATGCACACATGTGTGTTCACTCCCTCCCAACACACAGGATTATTTCTTGTATATCACTTCATAATCATGAAAAAATGATTTCTACCTTGTGTGTTTTAAAGTGCTGCTGATTCTACTTTAATTCTGAAATTATACCCTACTTCATTGGCAAGTTTATCAATTCAAAGTTCTCAGTCCTAATAGTGGTGTCACCCAGTCAGTAGGTTGTTTGTTTTTCCAACATTTGACACACTTACAAATCATTTCTAAATAAACCAACTCATCCAGCTGATTTCGGCATTTCTTCCAATTCACATGGTAGACAGAATAATCTTTAACAAACAGAGTCTGTTATCAACTTAGGTCACAAGACTGAGGGTTGGGAGAAACTAGAAATTCAATAGAATTATCTGACTTCTTTCTTTTATTTAGTTTTTTAATGTATTCTTATTTGTTTTATTTGTATTTAAAGCTACTACTGCTAAGTGTTTTCTTCTCCAATTCCTTATTTAAAATATTTTCTATTGTCCCATTAGCCAAGACAAATCTTTGTGCATGTAATCATCTATAGTTCTTAAATAAGTATTTTTATAAATATTTTGATGATTTAGATCCCTTACTAACCTGAGGATTGTATAAAACATTGTGAAAACATATCAGTATCTCACTGTAATGACAAGGGTTGGTTGCCATAAGGGACCTGTGGAAAAAGAAATATTCTTCTTAATTTATGGGGCTCTGGTTCTAATGGGAAAGGAGCCACATGTTTGCATATTTGTGTCTTTGTTCTGAACATATCCCTAAAGTTGTTGAGTTAAGACAGGCTACTGCAACACAGTAAAAATATTCTAAGCAGATATACAGCTCATTTTTCCCGGGTTCTATGTTTACTGACAACCTACTGGGCATTGCAACTGGAAAGGCAGTATGCCCTAATCTGCATAAATGGAATTGCCCCACATTGTAATCTACATAGAAGTGTTGTGTGGGTTTGGTTACTGTACCCAAGTTTTCTGAGGATAAATGACCCTGTAATTAAGATTACAGGTTCTGGACCCCTCCTAGGCACTTTACACATTGTAACACCCAATGCAAAACAACCTTACTGTTATTCAGTGTCACTATTAAAGAACCACATACTTTCTCATTTTAGAACCAACTCTTCCAAAAATAAACCTTCAAAAATGAAAATCCAAACTATGTGTGCTATACCTATATGAAGTGGTATTAAAAATGTTAACGCTGTTAGACTTCCAAAGTATTTGGAGATCTGCCATATTTTAAAGGTTTTTTTTTAAGTGCCTTCAGACTTTCATAGAGTAACAAGATAGTTGAAGAGCTGAAGGTTTGCCTAATTGAATTTGGGAAGTTATAGAAATTTTTCCACAAAGAGAAAAGAAAATTCTGTTCCCCTGATGTTAGCATCTGTGGGAATGACTAAATTGACTACAGATCTGTAGTCTATGGGGGAGAATAACTAATCTACCATTAGTGGAGGAGACCTGAAGCAAGTCTCCAAAGCTCAGTCCCAGATGAGCAAACAGGTTCAGGTATTTTTGCATCATGCCTACATAGCATGATTAAACCAATTTACCTAAACCTTGTATCAAAACTCATGCCATAGACTTTAAATAAGGGCTGGTGAAATGCCTAAAGAGTTTGTGTTCCAGATAGCTAGACCTAAGAAGGAACTAACTTAGAGTTGCCTTTGGAGAGGTATTGTTTTGTTATGTTTTGTCTATACAAACAGGCTGTAACAAATTTTAAACAGCTTGTAAGGATTATCATGATCCTTAAACATTTTTTTTCAGGAGGAAGTAATAATTTCACATTTCTTTAAATCACAGGCAACAGTTTGTCTACCTAAAGAAATAAGCCTTGTGCACATGAATAAATCTAAGCTGAAATGGAAAAAAATGCTGTGAATATTTGAAGTTATTCGAGAAAGATACATAGATATTTCTTTTTTTTAAGTGTAATAAAACTGCTCTAGAATGGTCAGAGAAAAACAGTACCATATTTAAGAAAGGATCTGCAGGGCTAAATATTTAAAAGCAGAACCATGTGGTTTATATCAAATTCTGCAGATGCTATATAGTCTTTTACATTGTAGAATTTTTAATTTTTAATGTAGCCTGAGATCTAGTTTTACAGAGGAATGAAGTGATTTGGCCAGACTTGTAAGTTAATGCAGATATTGGACAAATGTTAGATTTCTATCTTTGTCTGTTCATAAATAAATATAAGATCATGTTTACAGAGATGTCCATTTTGTCAGGAATATGTAGGAATGGCAGAAGCTCTAATAATGATGCCACCACCACTTACATAAGCATCACTGTGTGCCAGGTGCTATTCCAAGGCCTTTATTTTTATGAAGTCATTAGTCAATGCAGGAGTTATTGTCCCCCATTATCTCTCCTCTATTAGTATCCTCATTTTACAGATGAGACAACTGAGGCACAGTGAGATTTTTACAGTTAGCCCAAGGTTACATGGCTATAAAGTGCTAAAATCAGGATTTAGACCCAGTCGAGCAAATTCTAGAGTCTGCTGCATGCTTAACTACACATGAACCAAAGTTTAGGCCCTTTGCTTTATCGTATGAATATATTTAACAAATGAGTTTTAGTGTGGTGCTAATCACTAGTGCTGCAGTTCATAGATTCCCCTCTCTCTGGGTAATCTGCTCTGACTTTCTCAGAGAGAGGCATCCGAAGATATAATCCTGAAGACTAGCAGAAGCGCTGATTATATTATTGCATATTAGGAAGTGGCCAGACTCCGTCCCAGTGAAATGAGAAGGTGGACTCCCCTGGAGCTGGGTTCTAGAAGCTATGATAAGTGTGGGAGTGGGGAAGCCTGTGGTGGTTTTAGGAGTTGGGCAAAGATGAGGGCATAAGAAGAAAGATTCTCCATGATACTGAAGCACAGTGGTGAAAACCATGCAATTGTGAAGTCATTTTTGCTATAAATGCCTATTTGACAATCTTGGCAGGACCCTCAGTGCTACTAGTCACTCTTCTAACTTCCCCTAGTTATCTTTCTCTTCCTGGCATCCCACAATGAATACTTACTTCTTTTTTCTGATCTCATCAAACCACTGCCTCCAACTTGTCTGCCTTGCTTTCTTCACAGAGAAAATATCCATCAACCAGAGAATTCCTTGGTCTCTCACCACCAAATCACATATTTCCTGTATGATATCTACCTTTAGCTCCTTTCCTGCTTCAGTGATCACCCTCCTTTCAGCACGTGGCTTTCTACTTCTCTTCAGGCTACTCCTCCTTCCTGTCTCCTCAGATACTTTGTGTAACAGATTATCCGCTTGGTCTTCTATCTTCCATCTCTATGTCTGGCTCCTTCCCACCAGCATATAAAGATGTTTAAGATTCATCATTTGAAAACCAATCTCTGCTTTCACTTCAGATTCTTCTCCATCTTCTGCCCCCGTGTTTCTCTTCTACAATTATACATCTTCAAAAAATCGTCCGACCTGCTGTCTCGACCTGCCCTCCCCCACTTCCGGTACATCCATGAGCACTTTCCAGTCTGGATCCTCTCCCTCCCACATTACTGAAATCCTCTGAGCTATGTCTGCAGTGCCCTCCTGTTTGATAAACGCAATGGGCACTTCAGTGCTGATGTTACTTATCTTCTTTTCACCTTGTTGATCACTTATGGAGTCAACAGCAGGAAGTTTTAGGCTTCCTCAACACCACCAATTTTCCAGATTTTTGTCTGGCTTTCTGGTTGCTGTTTTTTTCTCATCTCGTTGGCAGGTACCTTTGTTCTTGCCCATTTCCAGAACACCAGAGTTGGTTAGATTCTGTCTTAGGATACCTTCTCTTCTCACTGTGAACACTCTCTTAGAGTCAGTTTTATCAAGCTTTCATTATTATCTATGTGCTTATTATTTTTGGATCTATGTCTTTAATTCAGATATGGCTCCTAAATTACAAATCTGAGTGTATATCCAACTCTTTCATAGTTCTAGGTATGTTCTAAACCTATACATCCCAAACTGGACTCATAATATTCTCTTACCTCTTAAAGCCCTCTTCTTCCTGTGTTTCTTATTTACCAAGTATTCACCCAAATCTACCAACACTACTTACTAAGCAAGTCTCAAATCGGTTCACTTTTTCTTTATACCCACTGCCTTGGTTACCCCACACCAGACTCCCACCCTCTCTCAAATATCTGCCTATTATAGTCTCCTAACCAGTCGGCTGTGCTTAGTTTTATAGCCAGAATGATCTGTCTGAAATAGAGAAATGACCACTCCAGTTCCTATTTCAAACACCTATGATGCAGCTCCAAATTTTCCCCTGGATTAAACTCAGATTCCTTACCTGATTCCTTACCTGATTTCATAACCCTTTTGAGTCCTTGTATGATAGCACTTATCATACGGTATAACTGCTGGCATCAGGCTTGAATGAATGATTTGTAAGCATTTAATAAATAGTTGGATACAATAAATAACGTTTTATATTTTCTCTGATTATTTTAGAAATTAAGTTAGTTTGGGGCGCCTGGGTGGCTCAGTTGGTTAAGCGTCCGGCTTCGGCTCAGGTCATGATCTCCCTGGTGGGTTCAAGCCCCACGTCGGGCTCTGTGCTGACACCTAGCTCAGAGCCTGAAACCTGTTTCGGATTCTATGTCTCCCTCTCTCTCTCTCTGCCCTCCCCTGCTCACGCTGTCTCTCTCTTTCTCTCAAAAATAAATAAAAAACATTTAAAAATATTAAAAAAAGAAATTATGTTAGTTAAACCTGTCATCTGCCATCTAAAAACCCCAAATCCATTGTAGTTTTGCATAACTTCACACTGTAGTTCAGTGGACCTTAATGAATAATTTTTTCCTCATTGCTTATGTAGATGTAGAACAAAATATACCAAAGACAGAGAGGGAGAAAGGGCTGAATGAACTGTTCATGAAAACAAAGTGTTATGTCAAATGAAAAATTATCTATGACTATGAGGGAATTATTTTGGTAAAGGATACACTTTGTTGATGTTCACTTTGGTTCAGTTAATATTTATTGAGCATAAGATGGTATGATGTTGCCTCATCTTTGTGCTGAACTCTTTAGTGTGAAATACATATTATATGATAAAAGAATGAATTCACTAAAATTCCATGCTGCCAAGTTTCCCCCTGACTGCTGAGCCCAATTTTGTTCCCATCCCTCCAATCCTATGTAAGTCTTCTTACCCGAATATCTATTCCAAGGGCTAGCCTCCAATGCAAAGAAGAGAAAAGCCACAGGCACACTGAAATGACAAGCTAATGATAACTTGGGAAAATCAGGATTCTTTTTCCAAATCTTCCTTTAAGCAAGTTTTATAACTGTTTAGGCAGTGAGTAGATCATTCCCTTTACTTCTGATTTCATGGCATGGTATAGTAAGTTTCAGAAACTGTTTGCAAATGTCACATTGAAAGGTAGTATCCATTAGGGCCAGGAAAATGGTACGTAAGAGTCAGAAGAGTAAGACAAAAGGGACCAAGAGGACGGTCCTTTAGTTTTTGGAGCTCACCTCATTTTAACTGCATCTCTCTGATTTAGATATTTATATTAGAAAATGCCATCACTTTTTACTTAGTAAATTATATATATGGTATATATACCGTCGAGTATATATACTTTAATCTTTCAGCTTTTGCCCTTTTATCTTTTAAACTTTAACAAAGCTTCCTATGGTTTAGTAAAATATTTTATGGAGTGAAGAAGTGGGAAATGTGGCCAGTTCTGCCTAACCACCGTCTCTCCTAAGAGGTTTTGCAATGTTTGGAGTTGATGACTTTGAAAACACGTGTACCTGTTTTATTTTCTGAAGCTTCATTTGTTTTAAGTTAAAATACTTAAAATCTTCTCAGTCCTTTGACAATCAGAAATTCCAGAACTGAGAAAGACAGAGCTTGAGAGAAGGGGCTGCTTTGTTAGCATTTTCCGTCTCCTGCACTGTATCCATTATCAACCGAGGATCATATCTCTCTCTCCCTCTCCTGAGGTTTTGAAAGGAATTGGACTCAAAGAACATTTTATTCTAAGATTCTGGTCTTTTCACTTCTCCTGACAAACAAGTCCTAGCATACCAATACTTTTTTATAATATGACCACTGGAGCACAGATAATAAGCTACACTTTGAGCATAATGGAAGTGATTCGCACTAGTCTGGACAACATTTCTCATTCTTTTCTAATGGTGTTTTTGCTTTGATATGTACGCCAGGCAGGTAGATGATTTTGCAGGTCTTTTTAGTTCTCTTTTAGGAAAGCTTCCTCTGTCTAGATGTTTTAAGAAGTTTCTCTCCCTTTCATCTCTCAAACCCAATCCTAAGCCTTCCTTCATTGCTTACTTTCTCTCTTTTTATCCCTTTTCAAGTATTCATCCAACAGAAGGTAGTTTGGCTTAAAAGATCAACCTTCCTCGGTAAACCGAGAGAATGCATAATACTGATTGATTACTTCCAGGAGAACATATTTGTGTCATTGGTAGTCAGTGCAATTGAAGTAAAAAGTTCTTCATTCTAAATCCTCACTTGGATTTTACTTTCTCACATATCTGTGCCACAGGTAAACAGTTTGGGTAAAGAATGAAGAGATGAAAGCTTATATCAAAGCTTTGTTGACTAGGCAGTGAGTAGGTAACACCATGGGAGGTCCACAAGCTTCTTAGAATTTATCTTGGAAGATGTAATAAACTGTGATGTATTTGATCTAGGCCAGGATCCCTGTGCATTGAGACTTGAAAAAACTTCCATTTACCGAATCCTTGACTCTAATGCAGGTACTCCAAGTTAAATCTATCACAAAAACAGCTTTACCTTTAGAGAATATGGCAGGTGTGTTGGCTTGCTTGGGAAAAAATGGTTCATAATTCTCTGTATGGAAAGCTTTGCTGAGGTCCAACAGAATGCCTTTTGCTGGGGTCTAACTTTATTTTTTCATCTTTAAGTAAAGAGTACTAAACTATCAAGTTCTCTTTAGAACTACTTAATCTCTTTCAAGGAATGACACTGAACAATTCTGAAAGTGTGTCCATGAAAGCTAGAACCTATTTCCTTGTCATGAGAGTGGAATATGTCTTAATTCAGGATTCTCCCCCTACATGGTGAATTTTCTTCAACTAAAATACCTTCAGCTCCAATGATGTCTTTTCCATGTATTCCTTGCATCCTTCTCATAATAGTTCTTTAGATTCTCAAAGAAGTAATCTAGCTTTTCTTGACTTTTGCCATTTTGTAACATGTTGATTGTTTATATAACATCTTCTGGATCATATCTGTATGTGTCTTTTAAGTTTGGAACTTATCAAGAAGATGAGCGTGTGAGATTCACAAATAGGTTTTGTTGGTGGTAATGATAGAATAAACTTTGACATTTCACATGGGTGGGACCAATGCTGAGTACTTGGGATGATGGGGAATGGGGAGTTGTCAAACCCCAGATTTCCCTTTGGCCAGTAACACCAATACAACAGTAGCAGGCAACACCCTAGGGAGGGCATAGGTAGAGGAAGGCTAGGTAAATGAACAACAGTGAGGTTAAGGTAGGGACAGCATCAATAGCACCAGGTGCCAAGTCTGAGCATACCACATACTTGAAAACCAATGTCTAATACTTGATGTGAGTTCAGAGCCTACAGCTTCAAAAGGAAGCTCCACAGAGCAGTTTGGAAGCTCTCTTGTCATCCTCTCAGCAGTTTTTTTCTTTTGAGGTCCTGGTGGACATGCCTCTGCTAATCTCAAAGGCATGCTCCTGGCTCCTTGACAGACATGATAAGAGTGGCCAGGTGACTCAGACCTTCCTCTCCTGTCCCTGGAGGTTAGCCTGCTCATCTAGAGGCACTGCTCTACTTTCCTCACATACAGCTTCACCCTGACCTAGTTTCCTGTACGACCCCGGTTCTTGTTATGCATGTTCACAGGTCAGACAGTGTCTTGACCACTGAGTTAATGAACATGCATCTCAGAAGTGAGAGGAGCTACTTCCATGGCAACTACCATTGGGCTCCACATTGCAGGTGCCATTGTCACTGCATAGAACCATGAGAGGCAGAATTGGCTCCTTTCTATAAGCCCTGGGGCAGGTGAGACCACAAACCACTGATGAGTAAAGAAACAAGAATAGCTATTCAAATACTACATGTACAGCAAAACATAGAAGACAAGATAAGGCAGGGACTTCAGACCACTGGATGACAGTCAGCCTGGCCCTCTCACTTTGCTCCTATTGTAGCTTGCTTCTCCTTCCCCATTCTTGGACCCACCCAGCTTCCAAACCATATGGAAACCTCCACTATGGCTTTTTTGTTGTTGTTGTTGTTGTTGTTGTTGTTGTTTTCCGCTCGAGACAGACCACCAGTAGAGGAGAGGCAGTAAGAGAGGTGGGTAGGAGATGCGAAGCATGGTCTGCACATGCTGGTAGCAGCCAGCCCAATGCAGGGCTCAAACTTATGTATTGCAAGATCATGATCTGAGCTGAAGTTGGACATTCAATCAACTGGCTCTTTAAGACTACAAATCCAGGGGCACCCAGGTGTCTCAATTGGTTGAGCATCTGAGTTCGCCTCAGGTCATGATCTCATAGTTCGTGGGTTTGAGCCCCATATCAGGCTTTGTGCTGGCAGCTCAGAGCCTGGATCCTGCTTCTGATTCTATGTGTCCCTCTCTCTCTGCTCCATCCCTGCTCATGATCTGTCTCTCCCTATCTTGCAAAAATAAATAAATGTTAAAAATTTTATTTTATTTTATTTTTTAGCAACAAAAATCTGTTTTATTTTTTCCAAATACAGTTATAGAAGTTTGCATGTTTTGCAAATATTGCTTCAAAGCAACATTTCTAAATACAGCACCTTCTGTTCTAATAGCGCGTAAACATAGATATGTATCCATAGTGCAATGTTGGCTCATCAAGGGTCCACCTTGCATAACACCATTTAAAGAAACAAAATGATTAGTCAAACCAGAACTGTTTTTGTCAAGGCAATTTTTTTTATAGGTGGATAGTTTTTTTCAAAAGAAAACTTAGGTAGTATACATATTTCTAAACGATAACAGTAATCTTTGCAAATAACAGTTTCCAGTGCTCCAACTTTAGGTTCATTCAGCTTGACCCAGGAATTGGGGATGGTGTTGAGGGGTTAAAAATTTTTAAAGAAAAAAAGACTACAAATCCATTAGCCTTAGTAAGTTCTTATTTATTTAATCTAACCTAACAGATACATTTGTAGTTGTTATACTGCCATGCACCCCACCAGTCTAACTACTTTACAAATATCAACTTCTACATTTAAGAGGTGACTCTATTGTTACTCCACTTTGGAAATAAGTTTGTTCTTACTTGTGGTTCTTCATGTTCCTGGACACTACATTTGGCCAGCTCACTGGAGACCCAGTGTGGCCAGAGTCAGCGTCATCAGTACCCTGTCAACAGCTTCCTCAGAGCAGAGTAGGACAGCAGTCCTGTGTGTCATCAGAAGAACACAAGCTTTCGGAGCTGAGCAGCTTGGGTTTTCATCTCTCTTCTGCTACTTACCGGCTGAGTGACTCCAGGCCTGATATAGTTGCCTCGTCTGTAAAACGGGAGTCATAGCCATATGGAGGGTTATGGAAAGGGGGTTAGAAATCACATAGGGAAACCCCTAGCACAGGTGCTGGGAACAGATAGCATTGAGGAAATGATTGCTACTGTTATTCTTTCTGATTTTTTCAAAGTGTAGAAGTCATTGTGTTTCATTAAATTGCACCCAGGAGAAACTTGAGAAGTAAAAGTGACCTTAGGTTTTGGCTCTTTTCTTTTCCTTCCTTCCTTCCTTCCTTCCTTCCTTCCTTCCTTCCTTCCTTCCTTCCTTCGGATGATAGAAGTATACCAGGACAGCTTTAGATTTTCTTCAAGATATCTGACTAATCAACAGGAAAACTGGGAAAGAACTGAGGCTACCTGATTCCTACCTGAGTCTTATCCACTCCGGCCCTCTGCTACTGGCGGTGTGCTGGAGGGGTTCAGCCTAACGCGACAGAGCCTGGCGCTAGAGATTATCTGTCAGAACAGGGACATGCTTCTGCTCATTTTCCAGTAGAAGCAGCTCATCATCTCCAACCTCTCCCTTCAGGTTTCTAGCATAAGAAGGTGATTGTTCAGGGGCAAACACACCAAGCCCCTGCCGCAGCAGCCCACTTACGGCCTCAGTGATTTCTCGACTCAACTCTTCCACGCTTCGCAGAAGGCCATCTGTTTAAAACAGAAACACACCCCATCTCTCTTTGTCCCATTTGTGTAAGTGGTGGCTCCGCTCTTCTACGAACTGTAGGGTACATTTGATAGGACATATTACTTTAGCTTATATCATGTTTGTTCTCTCCTGATAATTTAGAGATTGAGAATGACTTCATAGAGAGAAGAAAATATTCCTGGGTGTGGGGCTGATGCTGGACTATTTGATGTGTCTGGTAGCAGGGATTTGACCGTAGTAATATTGTTACCATATGGATGAGTGTGTAACTATTGAAAACTGGGATGAGAATTTCAGGACGTTTTACTGGGACCACCAAGATGATGAAGGACATATTTGATTCTAAGGCACTAAAGTGAAGACGAATTTCACATTTTAAATTGGAGTATCATGTCAAAATGAAAACCTTATTATAAATAAAAGTGCATATCTCTATCTCTATCTATCTATCTATCTAGGAGCAAAACTTCTTTAGCTCTGGGAAGGGTCCAGAGGACACTGACATACTTAGAATGTTTCAGAATTATTTAAAAAAAAAAAACAATGAATCAGCATAGCTGTCACCATCATTTATTCCTTCCTTCCTCTCAAGGATAGCACTGTTCTTTTTCCCCCCTGAGTGAAAATTGGTTAGCTCCGCCTTGAAATATCAAACTATTTGGGGGTTTTCAGGCCTTTTTACTCATGATACTTATCAGAGGGGCCACTGATCAGTGAACTGGACCCATAATACTCTGAGTAACTTTTTGTTTCAAGCCCTGCTTTGTTTTAAGCTAAGTGTTGAATGCAGCATCAGAGGTAAGCAAGCAGACGTTCAGAGGCAGATGTGGGCACATTCCCAAAAGTTCAGTGCCAAGGGCCTTGTGTTTCTTAACAGAGGTGACCTGGAAAGACTCCAAAAACAAGATGAAAAATACAAAGTTGAATTTAGTTAAAGGGAAGGAGAAAGGAAAGCATTGAAAGCTTGAATCCCGTTAACTTGAAAAGTTGAGTTCTGGCCTTTTAAAAGCTTCCTTCTAAAACAGACCTGTGTTAGTTTAATCTCTGGCCAATTGTAGATTCAAATTGAGCTCCTCACACATATTAATCTTTTTAGGAGTGAAAATGGCCATTGTTGCTAATAGGGAACTGATTTAGTAGTTTCTGTTCATAATGGACTTTTACTTACTTGGATGGTTAAACCAGAGACCACGGTTATTATTTTATTAATGGGTCCCTCGCCGAGCAGCCTGGGAGTGGAACACAGTGACGAGGGCCAGCAAACGAAGTCAGTCAGACCTGAGCACAACTCCCAGCACGATCACTTGGGGACCTTGGATATAAAATGACTAGCTAAACTTCACCATTGTCATCTATCAAACGGGAATGTCTTTGTGACATTTAAGGGAGCAAATGGATGTAAAATTAATGCTTACCATATAGTAAATAGATTCTGTATGTCATGAGCACATAAGTTGCCTATCTTTAGAAAGATCTGGAAGTGGTATCAAGTCCAACAGCTTACATTACATGAAAACACTGAGGTAGAGTACGACACCTTTCCCAGTATTGTGGGGCCCATAAGTTGCAAGGCCGAGGTAAGAATTCAGGTCTTTGTCTTCTCACCATTGAAGCCATTCTGTATAAATACATAAGAATATTTTAATTTAATTACTATAAAATAATTATTTTATAGCTACATAAAATACACTGTTATCACTGCATATATAACAGTTCTATAAATTAATAACCATCTTATTTTGGTTGTTTTGAGAGAGAGAGAGAGAGAGAGAGAATGAAGGGGAGGGGCAGAGAGGGAGGGAGAGAGAGAATCTTAAGCAGGCACCAACACCCAGCATAGAGCCCGACAGAGGGCTCAATCCCACAACCATGAGATCATGACCTGAGCTGAAATCAAGAGTTGGAAGCTTAACTGACTGAGCACCCAGGTACCCCAATAAAATAATCACAACGTTATGAAGTACATATTGTTTGCCAGTCATTCTACTAAATCTTTATATATAGTATCTCATAGAATCCTCATAATAACCTTGTGTGGTAAGAAATACTATCACTCCTGTCTTTGACAGTTGAAGAAAGCTAAAGACTGAGTTTAAATAGTTTGCCACAGTCCTACATTTACCAGTGGCAGAGGCAGAGTTCGAATGCAAGAGTCAGCCCTCTTCACCACCACTTGGATTGCACTTCAATACCTGTCCTGAGTAAATGAGACACACATGGACAGTTATCACCCTTGTCTCTGTGGGCCACTTGAAACACAATGAGACCACATCTCGAAGAGCAGTAAACTCAGACAGCCACATCTCATTCCTCACAGTTGGTGGATTTGCTTAAGTGACTGCCCAGAGTATACGGGTAACTATAGCTTCTATTCATAAGGAAAATCATGAATACACGTGTCAGAAGATCCGTATTCAAATTCTGCCTCTGTATCTTTCTCAAGGCTAAACTGTGTCCTTACCCTTCTTGAGCCCCTGTTACCTAGTTTGTTAAGTGACAATGATGACCCTCAAGGTATCATTGCCTGAATTTAATCAGGTGTAAATCCAATCACTGGGTGTGTAGGCGCTCCCCAGATAAAACCTCTGCCTTCCTGGAAAGTGCAGAGAGTGCAGGTAACTATTTGATACACGTTTCTAGTTTTCTCTACCAGCCTTAGAAAATCACACATCAATGGGGTGCCTGGGTGACTCCGTGGATTAACCATCTGACTTTGGCTAAGGTCATGATCTCACAGTTCATGGGTTTGAGCCCGCGTCTAGCTCTGCACTAACAGTTCAGAGCTTTGAGCTTACTTCAGATTCTGTCTCCCTCTCTCTCTGTCCCTACCCTGCTCGCTCTGTCTCTTTCTCTTTCTCTCTCAAAGATAAATAAACCATAAAAAAATTACACTTTGCTACACATTTACCCATTTCTTTCAGGTTGGACTATATTCATAGTAAAATTCAGTTATTCCTAGGTCAGCCCGCCCTGGGGGGACAGGCCCTATTCGCAGAACTACAGATGATGAGCCGCTCACTGAGCCCATGTGAGAAGTAGAACTGCTTCCCCAAATCTCGTTGGTACATCTGGCTTTCAGAGAAGTGCCAGGCCCAAGTTTAGTCTGAGAGAAGCTTTCTAACTTTCTTGAAGCCTGGACCTAAGACAAAGAAGTACAATGTGGGTGTTACCCTTTGCAGGAACTTGGGCCCCAGAACTACCCGAAATGGAAAATAACCCCAAAGAGTTGGAAGAAGGGGGAGCACGTTTCGAAAAGAGTTTTAAATAGTGTGGCAAATGATCCGTCATACACTCTCCTCCCCTCCCCTAGTTTGTTTTGATCCATCCCCACCTGGTCCCCAGGTGTGTCAGAACCACAAATGCCCTTCATGCTGCTGCTGCTGCTGCGGGCCAGACTTGGGCAGGGGAAGCCCGGCTGTGCACCTTGAACAATGGCTTTATTCTTTCAGACGCCTGAAGAAGGGTCTGAGTGCAGCAGGAGCGGTGTTGCAAGCGGCAAGGAGAGAAGGGAGGCAAGAAGAAGGAAAGAAAAGAAAGAAATGGTGTAGTTGGGGGGATTTGGTCCCACTGGGGGAAAAATCAGAAATTAGGAAGAAATCCCACTGGGAAAATGTGAATCCAGTCCTTCCCCCTTAGCTCCCCAGCCTGCACCCCTGCACCCGAAAGAAATGTCAAGGGGAAGTGGCTGCACACTGAGAAAGGAGAGGAGCAGGGAGAAAACTTTGTCTTTGAAAACCCAAGGGTTTAAGTCAAAAACTACAAGACAGTTGCCAGAACGGAAACTTGGGATTCCATCTTCCACATCTGGGTTTGGAAGAATAAAGAAAGCTCTCGAGGGTTTGTTTTGGCGTTAATTATCTCACATTGGAAACCATCATAACAAGACGGTAAATCCTGGAATTTCCACTTTCCTTCACCTGAAGAGGGTATATGTGTTACTTTGGCCAGACAGAGACCTTCACATTATTAGAGACACAAGTGAATTGGAAAGAACAGTTTTCCACCTCATTCTTTTATGGAATTGGCAGGAAAACTTTACTAGTCTCAAGGCAAAGTGTAGTCTGTGATATTCTCAAATTTTTCTATAAGGAGAAAGGTGGCAAGAACTTCATAGAATTTTGTCTGCGAAGAATTGGCAGAGCACTATGCTATATATACATATATGTGTGTGTATATACATATATATGTATATATACTTCATTTACATATATGGAATATATGTATGTAAAATTATTTTTCTTATATGAGACTTTTAGCAACGGAGAAACGAATTGTATTTCATATCCATGGGTTGGAGCTTGATAGCCCATTTGTAAACTTATTGCCTTGAAATAACTAAAATTGGAAAAATACATTAAATAAGAAGCAGCCTGCCTAAACACAGATCTTCTGGTTTGAAACAAATGCCTTGCATCTAGATTAATAAGGTGACGTAAGACACTACATCATCTGGCAGAAGAAGATTTAAAACAGGTCAGGTTCCTTGGGAGAAAAGAAAAATAACTTTCGAGATGAAAGACCAAAAAAAAAAAAAAGAATATGTGTGTGGTCCAAAACTTCTTTTTTTTTTTTTAATAATTTACCAAAGGTGTTTAAACTGCACGGTGATAGGTTTCTTAAAGTTTTAATGATTGACTTACAGGGCATGATTAGTCATATCTCTGACCATATGAGAAACACATAAATAAGAACTTTTCTCTATTATTAGTGTTTGATTCTAAGAGTATTGGGAAATGTGATGAGAGAAAGTGCACTTTTAATGCCTGTTCTCAAGCAGGGGCATGGGGGTGTTGGCATGTAATAGCACATTATATTTTTAAAATATAATTATAAATACTTAGTAAGTTTAGACCAAAAAAGGGGGGGAAAGTCTGGCTAGAATAAGTCAGACCTCCCAGATAGCTTAAACTTGACCTTCTTTCTTGTCTGCTCCTTCGAGTTTAGATTTGCAATGGGTTTACTTGACAAGACTTACTTAACCTGTGGCTCAGTCACATCTTCAGAAAAGGACTATTTGCTATATTTATTGTCATTTAAAAACGCATGCAATATTCTTCCTGAACCACATTCTTTGAAGCAGCCAATGTAGTATAAATAAGGGTAATTTTGTCACAAGAAAATTAGACTTTTATTAAAGAAAGAAATTTATATAAATATTCTTTTGTATTTCTATTGGTAGTTAGGGGACAACTGTTCAATTATAAACACTGTACATGAAGCTACCTTGAGAGCTCTGAGAAATAATGGGATGTCTTGTCCTCGCACCCATGTAGCTGGTAGGATTTAACAGTGTCCTTTTATTAGTATTATGGCAAGAACACTGAACATACGATCTGTCCTCATATCAAATTTTTAAGTGTGTCATACAGTATTGCTGACTAGAGGTACAATGTTGCACAGCAGAGCTCTAAAGCATATACATGTTGCTTCACTGGAACTTTCTGCCTCTTACTCCTCATTTCCCCCTTTCCCAGCCCATGGAAACCACCATTCTACTCTTTGATTCTATGAATTTGGCTATTTTAGGTACCACATATAAGTAGAATCATGCAATACTTGCCTTTCTATAACTGGTTTATTTCACGTCTCATCATGTCCTCAAGGTTCACCCATGTTGTTGTATGTTGCAGAATTTCTTTTTTTTTTTTTTTGGACTGAATAGTAAGTATTCCAGTTTAACTATATGTCACATTTTCTTCATTCATTCATCACTGGACATTGAGGTTGTTTACTCATATTGGCTATTTTGAATAAATGGCAGTTAATATGGGGAAGTGTTAATGTCTCCTTAAGATCTTGATTTTACTTCTTTTGGATAAATACCCAGGAATGAGATTGCTGGACCTTATGGGAGGTTTTTTTTTTTTTTGAGGAACATTTACTCTGTTTTCCATAGTAGTTGCACCATTGTCCATCATCACCAATAATGTACACGTGTTCCAATTTTCCCACATACTTGTCAACCACTTGACTTTTTTTTTTTAATAGCCATCCTGACAGGTGCAAGGTGATTCCTCATTGTGGTTTCAATTTGCATTTCTTTTTAAAAATGTTTTTTACTTATTTTGGGGGGTGGGGAGAGCAAGCATGAGCATGAGAGGGCCATTGAGAGAGATAGAGAGAGAGAGAGAGAGAGAGAGAGAGAGAGTCCCAAGCAGACTCTACACTGTCAGCTTAGAGCCCAATGTAAGTCTTGAGTCCAGTAACCATGAAATCATGACCTGAGCCAAAATCAAGAGTCAGATGCTTAACCAACTGAGCCAACCAGGTGCCTCTTAATTTTCATTTCTGATGATTAGTGACCATGAGCACCTTTTCATATACTTTTTGGCCATTTGTATGTATTTTTAGAAAAAATGTCTATTCTCATCAATTTTTAAATCAGGTTTTTAGTTTTTTGTTATTGAGTTGTAGGAATTTCTTATGTATTTTGGAGATTAAAATAAACTTTATAAAATATTATAAAATAAAATATATACTGAAGATTAACCCTTATCCTATATATGGTTTCCAAATATTTCCCCCATTCTGTAAGTTGCCCTTACTCCTTACCGATTATTTCTCATCCTGTGCAGAAGCATTTTAGTTTGATGTGGCTACTTGTCTATTTTTGCTTTCATTGCGTGTCTCATTGTTAACATATCTATGAAATCATTGCCAAGACCAATGTCATGAAGCTTTCCCTCTATGTTCTCTTCTAGATATTTTGCAGTTTTAGGTCTTATGTTTAAGGGTTTAATTCATTTTCAGCTGATTTTTGTGTATGGCGTAAGAAAGATGTCCAATTTCATTCTTTTGCATGTAGCAAAAGCATGGCATGGTTTGCCAGAACCATTCATTAAAGACTCTAACCTTATAAATAATGATTTTTAATGTAAGGAGATTAAACTCCCCGTCAAAAGACATAGGGTGAATGGATAGAAAAAAGAAATCCAAGACCTAATGAACTTTTTCTCTTAATTCAAGTTCAAAATGTGTAAAATATTGTTGGGGTGCCTGGGTGGCTAACTTGGTTAAGCACCCAACTCTCGATTTCCTCTCTGGTCATGATTTCACAGTTCATGAATTCGAGCCCCATAGTGGGCTTTGTGCTGGCAACACGGAACCTGCTTTCGGTTTTCTGTCTGCCCTTTCCACGCACCCTTTCTTTATTTCTCTCTCAAAATAAATAAAATTGAAATTTATCCTCTATTCTGATTTTAAAAGAAACTTATATCCTCTATAACATTGTCTTTAGTGCATCTTTGGATAGAGAAACAAATAGCATACTATAGAGATTGATGCTAACAGCATCTCTTTCAGTATTGTAAAGAGTGGTTGGAAGAGGAAATGCACAGTGAACTTTACGAGACTGCAGATTTTACTAATCATGTTGGGGAAATGGTTCAAAAGGTAAATAGATGCAGTAAGTTTTTGAAATGATTTATGAGTACTTATAAGGATAATGTTCCATTTCTTCCTTCTGTCTAAGTCACAGATCCATATCCAGAGAACATGTGTCAGGTAATTCCCCATCTATACTGCCCTTAACCTTCTGCTATTGTTCTGGTTACAGGGTCTGCCTGCCCTCTAAACTGCCAGTATTTCCAGGTTAGGTATTAAGTTTAAATTTTCTTTATATGCCAGTACTCAAGATAATTCTATGTGTCCGTGTTCATGTCCCTTTGTCTTTGTACTTTGTTAATATACTATTTGATTGCCATTAAAAATGTGCTATTCTATATTAAGCAATTTCAGATTACTCCCAATTGGAAACCATCAAAAGTTATTTTACTTTTGATTAGTAATAAATACACAGGATGCAAAAAGTAAAAGTTACAAAAAGGTACACAGGAAAAAAAATACTCCCTATCCCCTAGTCGCTAACTTGTTTAGCAGGCTGCAGCCTTTGCTGAATATCTTATTTCTTATGACTATTTCTCAGAGGTATTTTATATACGCATAGGCAAATACATGTATTAGGTAGGCTGAGACCAAGTCCACCACAGGGCCTTAATGCTATGAGAAATAAAATACAGCGGGCAGAAATTCCTTGTATGGTAGTGGCACAGACCTTCAAGTCTGAGGACGATGTTTCTCCCAGACACTCACAGAAACAAGCCCTCCATTCTGGGTTCTTCTGATGTAGTGAGGCTCTTACCTGGCCGCCTTTGGCCACAGACTGTCACACATACCTACATAGGGGAACAAGGAGTCACCAAGGAACTCAACTCCTTTATATCCTTTCACCTCATGTATATTTGCAGGACTTCTTTATCACTGAGGTAAAAATAGTAGTAGTAGTAAAATGGTTAATCCAGTAACCAATAACACTTGGTATGTACCAGACAGGATTCCAAATATTCACTTTTTTAAGACATTTAAACTAAAGTAAAAATCAAACTTAAACTTGGACTCAAGTGTTCCTTCTCTTTAGAAAAAGAGAAGCGACCAAACCTGGAGCAGACCTGAAGGCCTAACATAGCTTGCTATGAGGAATTTACCCCTAAGTAAACATGACTGATAGCTTTATACAAGCTTTAGGTAAGTTCATGGACATCCGTAATTGTTTATTAAGGATAGGGGGATGGCTCAGTATTCCAAGTTAGGATAGGATGAAAATGGGTAAGCATGTTCTCCATCTTAAAGCTGGCATTTAGCTGACTTCGGATTCAGATATTTCATGGGTTTGGGGGTGGGAGAGAGGGGAAGATGGATGACATGCCTTGACAAGGGCTCTTGTTGAGATGAGCAAGCACTAGGTATAATGTAAGCGATGAATCATGGGAATCTACCCCTCAAAACCAAGAACACACTATAAATACTGTATGTTAGCCAACTTGACTATAAGTTATATTATAAAATAAAAATAGAATTTCAGATTATTGAGTGAAAAAAAATTTCATGAATTAAATTTAGCTAGTAAGGATGGCCATAAAGTTCTACATTGATCCACCAGGGGGCAATGGAGAGTCACAGTTATCTCTTCTATTTTCACAGGTTATAGGCAAAAACTCAGGGGTTACCATCCGCGTGTGTGTAATAGTCAATGTCCTTTTCTCCCAAAATGAGAATAGCGTTATTTCTCCTTATTATAAAACTAATATATGCCTATCACAGAAAAACTTAGATGCAGTCAAATAGAAATAATTATTGAAAAAACAGTCATAATCTAGCCTCACAAGGATGGAAATCATTCTTAACAGTCTGGTGTATATCCTTTCAGACTTTTTTCTACACATGTATGCACCTATAAATATTATTTTTCTTCTTTTGCTAAAATAGGATCATGTTCTACATTTCCTTACATAATACATCATGTTTATCTATTCTTGTTGTAAACAAATATTCACATGACCTTTTAAAACAGCTGTATCATATTCGCCTGTATGGATATACCATAAGTTAATCATCTACTGATACACTTTTTGATATAAAGGTCTTGATAATATAAATAAATATTAGTTTACACACATCTTTATCTGTATCTCTGGTTACGATGTTACACAGGTCCTTCAACAACTGACAACCACATATTCTATAAGTAAATGTATATCTTCATATGGAGAAATAGTTCAGGAGCTTTGCTGCTCTGATAAATGGTCAGTTCTTTTGATTTTAAATGAGAACCCATTCTTGCTGACACGGTGAGATCACTGATGTATTATGATATTCAAAATTTCATTATCCCTCCATGTTTGAAGAGATGTGAGTGCAAAGAAGAGGCCACCCACATGTGGAAGGTAGAGTGGTGTGCATCTAATTGATTATGGGTTATATACAAACATTTAGAGGAGGAAAAAGAGACAAAGCACGTTGATATTGCCTCAGTCTCCATGCTAGGTTGCACAGAGCCCCAGGAAGACCAGGTCTGGAAATGCCTGGTTTAAAGGCCCTGACTCGAGACCTTGATGAGGTCTCTCAATCCTGCATTTTCCACCTCTTTTGCACTGCTTTCCTCTTTGTGAGATGGTAGGACTTTGCCAACCTTTTCAGGTGGTGTCAGAAGAGAATGAACTAAACACATTGTTTGAAGATCCTTGAACTTCTAGAAGCAATGTTTTAATGGTAGAAAGGTATGATGAAAAGTATGTGTGTATATACTTAATTTTTATTAAAATCCTGAAATAGTTTAGCCACATGACTTATGTCTTAATATCGATTTGGAGGAGTACCAGTAGAACATTAAGCTGGCTCAAAAATTAGAGATGGTACTTGCACCCATCTGAGTTGTCATTCCATAGCAAGAGAAATAATCAAAATTATAAAGCTCCTTTTCTAATATGAATGAGGGTATGTTTCTAAAGCTTTTTTGATCTACTTGTATAGTAAGGAAAGGACACTGATAAGAAATACAACATCCCAAAATGCATGTTCCTTTAGACCAGTCTCTGAATATTCCCATGAAAAGGGATATATCCTGAGCTTATTCGGTAAGTCTTCAAGTTTCTGCTGTTAGTTCACCTTGTAGCACCGGGCTTTAAAAGGGTTATTTGGGTTAAGCTTAATTTTTTGTTTTAATTTACCTAACTATACTAAGTAATGATTCCTCCTTTAAAAATTCTATTAACTCTACCCTAATGATTTCTGCATCTCTACTCAATGCAGATTTTCTCTTACAAAAAAACTTCTGCACTTCATTTTGAACTACTCTCCAGAAGGTGTTAAAATGAATCAATAAAGTTGACACATATTGGGACTAGGCTGTAGGGAATAAGCCCCATCATCAGAAGGATAAGGTAGCAAGAGGGTATCTAAGTGAACGAAGAATTTAGTACAAAGCTACTAATTGGCCTCACAGTGAAAGAAACATCTAGGGTCCATTAATTCATGTTCCAGAAAACATAAAATTTTCACATACTGTACATGTTGCAGACATCTGGGCTGAGATCTATTCTGAGTTTAAAGATCTATCACTCCAGCACAACTTACTCTAGTGATTCCTACATCGAGTTTTTAGTCATGTTTGCATGTAGCCCTTTGAATACATACTAAACAAAAATATAAAGGCTGAGAGACCTTAAATTTGTCATTGACCCCATCTCTCAAGCCTACATATGTATCAGCCCTATCAGGACATTTTCACTCTTAATTTGCTAAAAGTTCCTTGGTGTCTGAAATGTATAAGGGAATTTTTTTAATAGAAAGGGCCAGAGAATATATGCCTTAATCTGAAACCTCCTTTGGAGACTTTTGATTGAATATATGAATAGAGCCACCCAGAGGTGTTTTTTTTTTTCCAATTAATTCAGAAGAACCCTGTTGAAAAAAATGAAAGTTTTGATTAAGAGCTTTAATTAAAAATATGCTGATATTACCAGAAATTGGTAATCCCTTTGGTAGAAGCATTATTAACATTCCATTTTACTTCAACAGAAAATTGGGTGGGGGGAGCCTGAGTTCTCATGGCTCATAGCTTCCTAGAGGGCAGAGAGTTCTAGATCAGGGTTTTATTAACCTAGGAATGCTTCAAATGCTTCTTAGAGTTCTTTGGGGGAATTTTGTAACCAGAGATTAGCTTTAAGTGTTCTTGTGACATTGTTGAATTTTTTCACTATTTCAAGTTTCCATAAGGATAACATTTCAGAATCTGAATCTAATTCTTCTTTCTTCATCTGAATTTTATTCCTTAGCTATGTATTTGTTCCTAAGTGTAGTCAAATGTAATGCCAAACGCTCAGTAGTCTAAGTATTGCCAGCTACAAGATAGGATATGTATTTTATTTGTTTTTCCATAGCCTAGAATAAGAAAACATGAAAATGAAGAGTTGTCATTACAATCTTGCAACCTTCATCTCTAAAGTTAATATTCTAGTAAAGTAATACTACTGTCATTTAGATCCTAAACTGTCCCCACAGCCCATCCCCTTCCCTCACAATGGATTAGACTCCAAAGGAGAGTATGTTTTATTTCATTGTTCCTCAGTCTAAAATTTTTTTAATGTTTTTATTTATTTTTGAGAGACAGAGAGAGACAATGCGAGCAGGGGAGGGTCAGAGAGAGAGCGAGATACAGAATCTGAAGCAGGCTTCAGGCTCTGAGCTAGCTGTCAACACAGAGCCCAATGCGGGGCTCGAACCCACAAACCTTGAGATCATGACCTGAGCTGAAGCCAGATGCTTAACCGACTGAGCCTCCCAGGGCGCCCCTGTTCCTCAGTCTAAAGCTCTGTCTCACTCTGTTTTCCAAGGAAGCTATAAAGAATAGTGAATGAGAGCATTAGGCTTTGGACTAAAAGGACCTAAACAGTTCAAATCCCGGCCCTTCCATTTACTGAACATATGACATTAGTCATGTGACCTTGGCTTAATCAGTTCATCAGTTTTCTCATCTATACAGTGAGAATACCAAGAATACAGTTAGGGTTGGTAAGAGAATTAAATGAGAAATGTATTAGGTACATTTCAGTGCCTGGCATAAGAAACACTGAATAATGCTAGTTAACCTCAGAACTATTTTCTTTGTTCCCCCCATAGGATAATTAGGGCTCTTAAGAAATTTTTTTTGGCAATTTTTATAGAGATTAAATTCACAAAACAAAAAAACTCAGCATCTTAAATTGTAAAATTCAGTGGTTTTTCATATATTCAGAATGTTGCATAACCATCACCACTAACTAATTCCAGAACATTTGCATCACCCCAAAAAGAAACCCCATAACCATTAAGCATCCTCCCCTCCCCCAAACCCATGGCAACCAGTAATCTGCTTTCCTTGTCTGTGGCTTTGCCTATTTTAGACATTTCATATAAATGAAATCAGACAATATGTAGCCTTTTCTATCTGGCCTTTGTCATTTAGTGTAGTGACTTTGAGTATCATCATGATAGTGTGTATCAGTACTTTGTTCTTTTTGATGCCTGAATAATATTCCCTTGTATGCATATGCCACATTTTCCCAATCATCACTTGGTGAATATTTGAGTTGTTTCCATGGCTTAACTATTATGGATAATGCTACTATGAGCATTCATGTACAAATTTTGTGGAAAACATGTTTTAAATTGGGACCATTAAGAATTCGTTTCCCAATATCACAGGCTGGGTAGTAGAGATTATTTTAATTATCTAAAACAGGCATTCAACATCACAGGGACGTATTAAATTTCTGAGAATAAGAGTTTGATCCTTTCTCTGGTTTTAGAGTATTATGGTCATGCTTTTAATCAATGAACTTTGATTGATTTCAATTCAATTATGATGCCACTTTTTTCATAATTATATGCCATTATATATCACCCATACAAACACATATGCAAGTGTCCACTGAACTGTAGTGACCAGTACAAATTAAGACCAATCCTGGGGTGAGACATTAAGAGGTTTTGTATTTGAATATATACCCTTTCTTCCATCTGGGCCTTTTCTGGTTCCTTCATCGATCATCATTTCTGTTCCTCTGCACCCAAAATCAAATGCTGTCCCAAGAATGCTTGACCTCCCATATCTCCGATGAAGTTGTGTGATTAGATCATTCACTGGTGTTGTGTGGCTCAACATGTGCTTTTTCCCCCCAAAGATAGTTCCACACCAAAGGAGAACAAAGAATAAGGACAATACCTAACACAAAGATGGTTACCAATGATGCCATCTTACTCCTAGGGACATACTTGAATCAGGGCCTTTGCTTACTGTTCACAGCTCTTCAGTAGTGAGGTAACTGTATATTTTGTTTTCTTATGCACCAAAATTATACCAAAATTGTGTTTTTAGGTCTTTTTTATCTTTTCTGTACTGTTAGCTATTTTTTATCATGTATGATACAGATTAAACACAACCCAAACTATTTATATAGGCTTTCTGAGAGGGATCTTCATTAAGGTTGTTGGCATTATAGCAAAAGTTCCCACCTACCAGCTAATATCACCACCAGCACCACCAGCACCACCATCACACACACACACACACACACACACACACACACACACACGCTGCCAACCTGATTGACACTTGGGCTCAAGCCTTGTGGTGTAATGTTGAAAAAGTTAATTCAGTGCTCTGAGCCTGTTTCCTCAGCTCTATAGCCCTCATCATAATAATATAAATCATCCAGATTTATCATGAGGGTCATAGATTTCAAGCATCAAGCAAAGTTTCTAGCACTTAATTAGTTCTCAATAAATAGGAGCTTCCATTAATACTGTTATTTTCAGGGAGGGAAAGCCAGAATGTGGTTTCCTAGGCCCTACCTGTCTATGGATGGCTCATGTATCTGTCCCAGCTTGCATAGATATGCTCTGTTCTCCCCATCTCCAAGAAGCTGCCTTTGTCTGCTTATTTTCCTCTATAGCTTTAACTCCAGACTGAATTGAGTTGAATTTAAAGCAAAGTTGGAACAACAGTAACATATGATCTAGAAGCTACTCAAAAACACGTTGAAGGAATAAGGAGCCAATTTCAGAAGTCCTCTCATAATTTCTAAGTACTGAACTGTAGGAAGTCAGATGCTTGCACTCTAGTTTGGTTCTGCCATTTCCTAGACAGAAGAGTCTGAGCAGGATTAATAAACTCACTGATGTTCAGTTCCCTCTTCTGTGAGATAGCACGCATGGCATTGGCACTGACTACTTCATTGAGAATACGGAAGTAAGACTTTCTATATTAATGATGAGGCAAGGGAGACAACTATGAAACTAGTGGAAAAATTTCAATTATTCCAGTGACTGGGGAGAGAGCACTTAAATTTGTACTATTGGCAAATTTAAGGTGTTGCAACAGGGACACTCAACTCTTGGCAATACGGGACAGCCCCTTACAACAGAAAACTGTCTTATCTGAAATGGCCATAGCATTGCTGTTGAGAAACACTGCATCTTATAACTATGTTTTGAAAAATCTAATATTTAACATGAAAAAGTCACACTAATGCCCAGTGATAAATAAGTGGATTTGAGTGGTGGGTGACAGTTTTCCCTTCCTATTCTGGGACTATCAAATCTTGGGCATAATCCTAAACTTTCCATTTTCCCTTGGGAAAACGGACAAGAAAATATCTCTTTTTCGTTTCCCATATTGTGCTTTCTGTGCCACCAGATAAGTGAGTACATTTGAATCTGAGTAAATCTTGGGAGTTAAAATTGCTAAGAAACTTATCTCAGAAAAAAACAGTAATTGGAGTCATAAAATGAGGCTTCTTGAATGTGTTTTGAGTTTCATACAAGATGGTATTGTTTTTTGCCTGAATTTGGGTGCCTACTCACATCATACTGTTGACATGTTTACATTTTATGGCAGTATATGAATGGCATGAGAAAAAACAAACTCATTTGTGATGTATCTAATGTTATTTTCCAATATCTGTTTTTTTCTATTTTAAGAAATATTAAGATCACATTGTAGATAATTTGGAAAATAGAGAAAAGAACAGAAAAATCATCTATAATCATTCCACTCCCAAAATAACCACTATTAAAATGTTGGTGTATTTCCTTTTAATGTTTTCTTACTTGATATATTTTCAATGTTTTACTAAGAATTTTTTCACTGAACATTATAGCTAATATTTACAAGATATCTTTTGAAATTAGAAGTTATTTTTTCATAAATGTCTGTGGCTGTAGGCCTTGGGGTGGGGACGTTGATTCTTCCATTTAGGTAACTTTGAACTTAACCATGTGTTGTTCCTTGAAACAAAGAAAAGGGAGTTTAATTCTTCAGCGTCCAGAGTTGTTTGTGTTTCACTCCAAAGCCGCTTCTTTTTTCTAAATTTTAATCCCCTAGAGTATTTCAAGGAGTGTAACTCTGAAATGCAACATCAAATTAATTTAGTTTTTGTGCAGAGAAAGATTCTAGTGCTGGAGTTAGATACTTTTGTGAGCAAATAAAAGCTCCAGAGTCTTTGTTGCTTAGTGAATAAAGGATTGGCCTCCAACCAAACCCAGTGAGATGATTTTGGTGGTCTCAGCTGCATTTCCAGCAAGTTCTAGCCTGCATTACAAATTCATTATGCACAATTATGTTCAATTTGGCACAATTTGCTATTCCTGCTTAGGAGAGGCCCTCTTTTTGGGGCTGACCAGGAGAATAAAATACTTGTGCCTAGAGGGAGCAATTCTCTTTGGTCAAGGTTATGTTACACATAGAAAGAGATGGAGTAGAAGTATTGTCTAACACAAAGAATCTAGGAATAAGTGGATATTGGAGGTCAACTATACTTACCATTTGAAATTTATTATTCTGAGAGTCTTTATTCAAACAGAAAATGTTGATCATTCCAACCCTGTGGGCACTGATTCTCTCCAAGCTATCAATGGCACAGAAGAGTTAAGATTCATAAAATTTTTCTACTCACCTAACACCAGAACGCAGGGAAGGATGCAAACTCAGTTTAGAAGCTAGTTGGGAAAAAAGTTCACAGATTTGATGAGATGCCTAATAAGCTGGAACAGATAGATTATGAATCTCTAGAAATCTCAAATATTTTTAGTATGGCAGTAATGCACAATAATTGTTTGATTGAACATAGGCCAACTCAGGAAATGAAAATTCAAGCAATTAACTTTTCTTTCCATAAAAAAAGAAGTCCACTTCTCTTACATTCCATATATTCAAGTTGGATTTGTTTAATTTATTTGGAGAGTATGCTGAATAGCAAAATGTTTCTTCCTTTGTATTCTCATTCTTAAGGATTTGGCACTTTACTGGCAAGGTCACTATGTGTGAGACTAAAATAATTAGATTTCTGACCAAATCATTATAATCTGTAATCAGAGATTGGGCTGTGAAAGTCTATCATTAGTTAGTTCTGGGAGGCAAAGTAAAGCTATCCTGTGAGTTGTGCTATTGATAAATTGTTATTTCCTTCTCTGAATGAGTCCTGCATCACAGGCTACATTAACCAAAACACTGGACTTAGTGTTTGTTGGTAGTTGGCCATAATATTCAATAGCCCCCTTGTTATTACATTATCAGTAAGTGAAAGTTAAATACATGAAACCCAACAAATTATCAATTAATATGAGCAAATAAATACATCCATGGAGCCAGAGGAAAATAACCTCAATAAGCATGATGTTGATATTTCAACTCTTACTCTACAAAACTCTAGAATGAATATTAAATACATTGTCTTTCTTTAAGAACAAAAGACTCAAGCTAGCCAGGGGTGCATAAGTTGATAACAGAACTTCCTCTCTCACTTCACACCTGAAGTGTTATTGGAGACAAGCAACCAATGATGGGAATATCCCAAGGCGGTTGGTTGAATGGGAGCTCTAGCCATCTTTCCCAGGGAAGTCAGCACCCTTCCTGTCTCGATGAGGTGTTGACTGAGGAACTGACACCACTCCCACCAACTCACTCGTCAGGCATCCTGCCACAAATTGTTGGCAATAGCTTCTATGATTCTTCTGAGGTCTCTCCTAAGTAAACGATCATAAAACACAGTTGTGCAGGCAATCCAATTTCTTATTAGCCTGTTAGAAGCCGACCAACACATACAGGAATTAATTAATTCTTTGGGAGACAGCATAGAATGAACCCAGTCTTAAACATCAAATTGACATTCAGTTTTGATTTGCCTCTCTCAAGCTGTGTGATTTTAAATGAAATTACCTAAGTTTTGTGGTTTAGTTTCTTCATTTGTAAAATAAGAATAGCTAATTCCTCTTACCTTTAGTAAGGAATGCTTGTGAACCACTTAACATAGAACTTGGCACACAGCTGCAGTTATTATTATACATGATCTTTAAATTTTTGCTATGGTACTTGTGGTGAATCTAGGTGATAGGTAAGGCAAATTGTAACAAAGTCATTCTGATTAATGCTTGGGGGAGGAGAAAATCAGGGTTGATAGTTCTTCCTTTCTAACATGTTACACTTCCAAGTAATACCCAGATCCATTGTTCAAAGACAAATGAGAAAGGAAAATTAAAGAAGGAATAAATGAAGAAATGTAAAATACAAAATAAAGGAGTACAGAGATGTTCTCTGGAAGCTACAGATAGAGGAGAAAACAGAATTAAAACCACTGGAAATAGAATCGTAGTTTCTAGCAACATGGTGGTCTAGACATCCTAAATGCAGAACACTGAAGATACTTAGATATTAAAACCACATTTTTAAAAGTATATTTGGGCTGGAATGTGAAGACATTTTTAGAGGCTAAAACTGAAGAGAAAGTGTGAATCCAGAGAGGAAAGCATGGGCTGGAGACATCTGCCAAGTCCTGGGTCATATATTTACTGGAACAAGAGACCATGCCTAAAGGCCAGAGAAGAGCAGCAGTTGGGAGTAGAGACTCTGACACAAACCCAGGAGCCCCCACCCACCCAAAGGGCAGGACCTTCAGGACAAAAAAATCACTTGGTAGAGGGATACATCAATTCTCCTTGTCTTTACATTGACTCTGAATAAAATGGGGGAAAAGAGTTATTTCTACTGTGTGAGAGACAGAAATGTCTACTCACAAACACGAGCATGGGGTCCCATATCAGGCTCAGGTAACAATCTGGGTTAAGGTGGGTCCATGTGGATAATGCCCCAGGAATGGAAACAAATCTAAACTCTGTCAAACAATAAAGTTTAATCTCTGACCTTAAAGAATTCCCAGAGAGAATATTCTAATGAATATGAGTTTACAATCAAAACTCACTAAACCCTGATATGACTTCATGAAGTATAACAAGTAAAAACAATAAACTATGTAAACAGACCCTCAAAGCCTACAGAGATTGGAATGATCAGATACAGAATAACTTATCCATATTCCATGACCTAGATTGGCATGGCACCTATAATATGTAAAAAAATATTAATAGCAGCAATTTTGTTAATATCTCCAACCTGGAGTCAACCTAACTTTTCCATCAACAATAGACTAAATAAGTGAAATGTGATATATTTATTCATTGAAATACATAGAGCTCCTCAAAATTAATGCATTATTAATTTATGCTTGTCAACATGCAGCCAGCAGTATGGCAAAAGGCACATAGAAAACTGTATAAAGTGTGTTTTTATTAATATAAATTTCAAAAGGAGAACATTACTTAGGAATGCATTCATATATATATGTATATATATATATATATATATATTTAAAAATGGATTAACACACAATTCAGTATAGTGGAAGAACATCTTGGAGAAGCCTGTAAACCTGAGTGGAGGCACAGAAGTGTTCAGTTTTTAAACTGTTTTCAAATCACATGTGCACGGTGTATATATTCTTTGGATGCATGGTAATTTCACAATAATAAGCAAATGCAAATAGCAATTAGAAGAAAGAGTCAAGAGAAACAAGATTTAGGCTGAATTAGAGGAAGATTTTGAGAGTCTTATAGTGGAAAATGGAAATGAGAGAGAGAGAGATTTAGAGGATTGCTGTGCATTTTGAGTATAATTTCCCTTTGGCATTTTCTTTCTCTTTCTTCTTTTTTTTAATGTTTATTTTTACGAGACCGAGAGAGACAAAGAGACAGAGGCTGAATGGGGGAGTGTCAAAGTGAGAGGGAGACACAGAATCTGAAACAGGCTCTAGGCTCCAAGTTGTCGGTGCCGAGCTAGACATGGGGCTAGAACCTCACAAACAAAATCATGGTGACTTGAACTGAAATCAGATGCTTAACTGACTGAGCCACCCAGGCACCCCTCCCTTTGGCATTTTCTTAAGAGATAGTAATAATGATGTAATCTACTTAATTTTGGATGCCAGGGTGAAGTTTCTTTTTGTGCAACCAATCAATAATAAGACCATTCAAACTTATATGGATCAGAGCCTTCCTTTGTTGTCTTTGTTTGAATAGAGTTTTTCATGGTAGGAAAAAATCAAACTTCCATCAGCGTCTTGTATACATGACTGAAGTCATCACTGTGCTCCCCCATTTCATCATGTTGCTTTTTAAAATCCACTTGTATTATCTTTCCTTGTTAGTCCTATGTACTAAAGTCTCATTTATATGAACATTCTGAGATTATCATGTACTACTTCTTCATCTCTGAGACATGCATATTTTTCATACTATGACTTCAGAAAGTTGGTGGCATTGCATAATTAACACACATTTTAATTGTGATATAGTACTTTCACCTTCAAAAAACCCTCCAGAAAATGTGTTTTTAAATTGATGTGTCTCTTAAACTGACAACCATTTAGAGCAGAAAAAATATGAAAATCAATAACTAACTCTTTTTTTCCCTTTGTCTATTCAAGTATAGACAAATACATTTCCCCTTTCCTAGATTTGTTGGATATTAAAATGGCAACATTTCCTCATGTAATCAGTCCTATTTTTTTGGACATTTTTCTCTTTAACACTCTGTTTATTCTACTCAGAGAATCCATATCTGTTTACCTACTGATGCAATGTGATCCTTGGACATTTCTACCAATGTCCAAACTGACAAAGGTAACAGCCAAAAAAAAAAAAATTGGAATATAATCGTTGAGTTACAAACATATGAATATAGAATTTTGTTTAAAAGAGACAGATCTGGGGTAATTGGGTGGCTCACTCTGTTAAGCGTCTGACTCTTGATTTCGGCTCAGGTCATGATCTCACATTCATAGAGGTGAGTCCCACATAGGGCTCCACGCTGAACATGAAGCCTATTTGAAATTCTTTCTCTCCTTCTCTCTACCCCTCCACCGCACATATGTGCATTCTCTCCCTCTCTCTCTGTCTCTCTCTCAAAATAAACAAATAAACATTAAAAAAGAGATCTAATATATCGCTCCAGGAATGCATGAAGTTCAAGCTTATTCATTTATAATGAACTGTAATGATTTAGTTATTGGAATGAAATTAATTTTGGAAAAGTGAATCTTTCAGATTATAGAAGAGGTGACTTTTTTCAGAGAAATAACATTACATAATGGAAAGAAATAGAACTTGGCATGAAAAAAAACTACCTGGTTGAAGCTGTAGGGTAATCATTCACTAGCTGTGAAACTCTGAGAAAACTGTAGTATTGGATTCTGTTTCTAAATCTCTAACAATAAACATTCTTGTGAAAAATTAACAATTTAATGAACAGCTACAGGCTAGTAGCCATTGTTCTGAATACATTTTATATAACAAAAATAATCCTCAAAATAATCCTAACAGTTAGGTACTATTATTACCCCCAGTTTGAATAGTGGCAGAATCTGAAACACAAAGAGAGTACATAAGTCTCATAGACACAGAGTTGCACTTTTAGTGCCAAAGCCATATTTTGAATCCAGGCAATGGATGGATAAATGGACCGATGGGCAGACAAGTGGGCATAGATATGATGCATAAAATATAGTGCATGCATTTCTGCC
This sequence comes from Suricata suricatta, assembly GCF_006229205.1. Lineage (NCBI taxonomy): Eukaryota > Metazoa > Chordata > Mammalia > Carnivora > Herpestidae > Suricata > Suricata suricatta. The sequence continues at coordinate 49,452,012 of NC_043712.1, read as the reverse complement.
TCATAAATATAAAACATCAGTTGACTTTTCATTGACAGGACTATCAGTATGACCAGGCTACTTACACAGTGTTGGATCATACTGATGCTCTCAGGGGTAGTAAAATGAGAATGACTTCCTGCCTGGTCTCATGCTTTCTGTTGTGGTATTGAAGTATGTCACAGCAAAGGGAAAGGTCCGTGGAACTTGTATCTGTTGCATAACCCCAAGATATCTGGCAGTGGAACCATTGTATACAAAAGGAAATTGAAACCTGGAAAGGCTAAGAGATTTGCCCAGGACTGGCTGGAGTACAGAATTGTCTGCCTTCAAAGTTTTTTGCACTCTTTGTGCCCACCCATGTGCTGTCTTCTGTAGTTGATCGGGCCTGTGGATACAATGAGAAATTCTGGATGACGAATGTGTTTGATTCAATTAAAGACCAATGTATCAGCCCATGCTGTGATCATTTCAGCAACAGATATAATAAAATTTAGTACAGATATAATAAAATTGTAAACATTGAGTAGGATGAAAGAATAACTACTACTGAGACGTTAGGGTATATTTGGTCTAAGATTTTGCAGGGAAAACACAAAGCAATACTTCACTAATGGTTCAAACTGATACATATTCTTTGTACTTTGCTCTAACTTTGTTGATACCCCCAAACAAAAATCCCATTTTAGAGTTACTGTTCTTTGGTTGGAAGGACAATGAGAGGACTTGGAGCTGTAACTTTATAGAATAATTTAGAGACTGGTCAATTAACAGCAGTGTTTATATAGAAAATGAATTTGCTAAATTTGGTATTTCTTAAGGGAGAGTTTACACTTTAGGAAAAGTTCATATTTTGTTCACCAGTTAGTTAGTTTGAGCTTTTGAATCAGACTGCCATGGTTGAACTCTCAACTCTACAACTTACTGCTCTTGAGATCTTGAGCAAGGTAACTATACTTTTCTCACCTGTAAAATGAATATAGTAATAGTATCTATGCCATAGGGTTGTTGTATTAAATGATACAAGTCGTATAAGGCCCTTAGTATGGTGCCTCATACATGCTAAGGACTCAAGAAATAATAGCAGTTCATATGCATATTGATAGGGTTAATAACAGAAACTACTATAATCTTCCCTTTATTTATCATTACTATATATCTAAGTGATATTTCCCTCAATGGGGTGTGTGTGTGTGTGTGCATGTGTGTGCATGCGTGTGTGTGTCTATTTCCTACATATCATGTGTTTGTAGAAAGCATAGCATTTTCACATTGAGTTCAGCAATGTCGGTATGATGCAGGCACAATTTCCTAACTAATTGGATGTAGATGGAGAAAAAGGATACTCTTCTTGCCTTTTTGGATATTGCTCTTGCCTTTATTTAAAGCAAGATAAATTTGGGGTATAGGAATGTCAATTGATTATGTCAAATAATAAAATCAGCATATGAGTTGAAGGAAATATGTAGAATGTATATATTCTAGAATAGAGCCATTTTAATAGATGGTGGCATATGTTCTATTTGGTGCAAAATGCTACACTGAAAACAATTGCTTAAGGCACCAAATGTTTTTTGTAGGAATTCTTGGTTGACTTTTATGTCTGATTCTTTTTTTAACTTATTATATTTGGGTAACAACTAACCAAAATTTAGTAAATGATTTCTTGCTTTAAACAGTGCATGCCTCAGAATTAGGTCCTTGGCTTTGCAATTTTTGTAGATTTTTGATCCATGTTCTTATGCCTTATGTGTATATGCATTATCCATTCTGACCTTGTTCAAAGATCTTGATTTAGGCTTGTTTTTTGATATAAAACTCAGCATAGCTATCATGCATTCCATCATTAGAATAATACTTTATGATTATACACCAAATGTCTTTCTCCAACAGTTGGCATTTTAATAAGGGTGGAGTGTATCTGAAACTTATATCGCATTGCAAACTGCATATATTGCCAAACCTTAAAAACACATTAGGCATAAGTGGGAGGTTTTTCCTTTTAATGGAATCTGATATTATCTGAGTTGTTACTCTTAGGTTTACTGGGCATTTTTGTTTGCTTTATAAATATATGTTTGCTAAAGTATAATAATTTTATTGTTATGATAGGTTTCTGTAGTTCTTTGAACATATGTTGTTAAACATGAAACGATAGTAAAATTACATTAAACAAGGTTTTAGAATCATGAATACACAACACAATAAAATTTATCAACATTTTTTGTAGGAGGTCCTGAATTTTAGAAAATATATTTCAAAATCACTAATATGTGTGGGCATTAGAATGTGAGGAAGTAAATCTTACTCTAGTTTAGAATATCTCTCTCTCAAGCCAGATGCAGTTTTGATGAAACCCAGAACTTGAAGAGTAGATATATTGTACAAATAAAGCTGAGTTCCTTCCCTAAAAGGGCTATGGGCTCAGCTCTGATATTAGACTTCTGAACGTGCGTGACCTATTCTCACCATTAGGCAACAAAGTGAGGATGAGTTTCCAGGTAATTGTAAGATAGGCAAAACTCTTTATTCAATCCAGATAATGGGAATTTTGTAATCAATGCAAAAATGGGCCTGGGTAAGAAAGCAACTTGAAAGTCCATAAGGAATCCTTTACCTGTACTTCCCCAGTGACTGACTGAGAAAACTAAAGGTGTGCTTATGGAAGTGGCAAAATAAGATTTGTTTTCAATGCAGTGTCTAAAACAAGAGGCAATGCAACAATAAAATAATCTTAGAGATTATTGTCATTGTCAGGACTTAGAGTCATTGTCAGGACTAAGTAGTGGCAGCAAGAAAACCACTAAAGGTAATCATCAAGATTTATAGGAAGAGAGAAGAGAAAGAGAGAAGGAATACATAGCATGCTATAGTTCATGCTCCTTTGGACTAATAACATTGCACATGAGAATGGCCATGGCAGCTTACAAAACCCTTTAAAATAGGTATCTCATGTTATTGCTATGATTATCTTATGAGAAGTAGATCAGGAATAATCTATATTTTATAGCTGAGGAAAAAAAAAACTGAGGGAGAAGGAGGAGATACCAACTGGCCCAAGGTCTTAGTAGTAGACTTGAATGGAGGTCTTCAGATCTCGAGTTTAGGACCCTGACTCTACCACACATACAAATTCCAGATTTCACAAGTCTCATTTTCCTATATTTAATGTGTGTTCACCAACACTATAAAAATCCATACTAAGCCCTATCATCAAGGTCTTCTGGTTTGCCTCTTAATTGAGGGCTTGCTCCCATCTATTATAGGTATAATACAGAATTGAAGAGTTTGGTTACATGTGGGTCTCTCTAAAATATATGCCTTCTAACACACAACCACTTCCTGATTCCAGATTGAAATATGGGACGAATCATAATAAAATCATAATCATAGAAAAAAAATAACAAAATGGGACAAAGCAACAAACTATGGAAACATCTCACTTATTATTCATAATGCTCAGGCCAGGGGCACATCATAAATAAGATCCTGCCCTGGGCATGCTGGGGCTCCCAGGGAGACAGTGGACCTGGCAATCAGGAAAGGCCTGAAGAACGCTATCCCCATAATTGTCAGGAGATTCTTTTTCTTCTGGAACTCGCAGCTGTGACTTATAAAATTGGATTATTTCTAGAATCTCTTCCCATCCAACTCCCATTACTCTTGGTTGAGCCTCCCAGTCCCCAAAAGTATGATCATTAATCGTTGTGTCCTAAAAAGCCTTCTGAATTCACTGTCTCGGCTGCCATTTATTGAGAATTCACTCTAGGCCAAGCACCAGCCAGAGAGCTTTCCATTTTCTGTGGGTTCTGGAATTCAACCTAGTATATACATGCAAAGAATATGTAACATCATTTAATAAAATTATTTCACTTGGATAATAAGTCCCTCACTCTGCTGGATGGATAGTGCGGGAACTTATATTTGCCTTATAATATCCTAGCTATCTCCTTACAGCTTACAACTATTCTTTTAGAAAGTCTCTTCTCCTTTTCTTCTCAAAATAATATCTACATGGAGGGAGTTTAGCTCTGCCTTTGGGGGATGATTAGGAGGGTCAAATGCCTTTCTGTATGCTTATTCTTGGGCTCCCATTGTCTTCTCTAAAACTCTTCTGTTCATCACCTCAGCATCGCCAACAGGGAGCTTCTAAAGCCAAGGGAGAATTCATCATTCTTCCTAATTTCATGTCATACCAAGGCGTGCATGGACAGCCTGGCCATGAATCCTATCCCTGTTCTCAGGAAATGAGATGGACAAGATCTTTCTTAGATCTCGAAGGCTGCTAGGGATACTGCAGCAGCATCACAGCACCCAATCTGCAGTGAGCTTCCCTGAGTGGCTACAGCATAACTCTACCCTGAGGGATAGCACCTTCTTCCTTCCCTCTTTCTAAGAGAGGTGGGAGCAGGCAGTCAAGATTGCTTTTTTTATGCCTATCTGCTGGATCTGCAATATTTGTATCAGGCCAGAAATTAAAGGGGAAGGTATCTGCTTTTAGTTCTGCCTTTAGCCCAAGGAAGAAGGCTTTAACCAAATTAAAATGCAAGGACTGTTATTTGAGGACTGAAGGAAATACTGTATATGAAGCTCAGGTGTCTGGCACGTAGTAAACACTCAATAAATGGTAACTATTTTGAGCTGGTTTCTTTCAAAAGTATAATGAGAGTGAGCAAGTAGAGACCTTGAATAAAGAAATCTTTCAGGAATCTTGGCAATATAGCCAGTGAGGGATATAGGATTGAGGGGGTTTTAAGATTTTTACTTGTTGGTTTTTGCTCTTATTTTAAAGATGGGAAGATATAGCTTGATTGAAGCCACATCTCACACTTTTTTCTCATTTTGTATCACAATAAAGGAAACTCTCCCAAACAGAAAAATGTGTCTTTACCATCTTTTTCATGATGCTAAAACACATTTACATCAATTAAATCACTATCCCATTTCTTACTCCCTAACCTCTACAGAACAAACCTCTCTCCTACTTTACCTTCCCTCTTAAGACTTCTCCATCTTTCTTCTTTCCCCTTTACCAGATCCTAGTTATTGATTAGGCACATTACCTTCATCTCTTATTCATTAAGTCCTTCTATCCTCTTCTCTACTTATGTCATTTTAACAATAGCACGTTATTGTCATTAACCAAAATAATTGACAATTATTTTTTCCATCACAAAGGCCAGTAGGATTAAGACCAGGGTGGAGGTAAAAGTAATTGATGTATCAGGGTCCTTGGGAAGGATGACATTGAGAGTCCAGATGAAGGAATGAGCTTTGGGTCACAAGACACTTGGATCCTCTAAGACTAGAGAGAAGTACGATGTAAGTGGGGTGACAGATCGAAAATTTGCAGGAGGTCCTGACCAATGCCTTAAGGGTTTTTTTGATTTGTTTTGTCGTGTGTGTGTGTGTGTGTGTGTGTGTGTGTGTGTGTGTGTGTGTGAAGAAAGAGATAGTGTCATCTTCTGAGGATAAGGAGGTGGTCCCTGGGGTGAAGGGCTCGATAGGGATGAGATGAAGTAACAGGGGTAACACGGGAGAGGAAGCTGATGAGGCCGCTCAGGAATCCATGGAATTGAAAGTTTAAGAATAGGTAAGGGGGAAAATTGATTTTATAAGGGATGAGAAGATAAAAAACATAGAAAATGATATATATGGGATAAAGGCAGGAGCTGAAATAAACTCTCATGGAACAACAAAGGAAAGGTGCGACTACTGCAAGGTGGTGTAAATGTAAATGAGGAAATTAGGAAACAAGCAGCATTGCCCATATTTACATTCTTGGGTCATTTCCTTTACTCCATCATCCCACTGGGGATTACATGCGTTCATTAAAGTCCCTCTTCCTGTTTCCCCATTCTGCAGGCATAAAGAAATCAGGCACATACAGAATGGGACAGCAAAGTTTGGGGGTACCCAGAGGCTGTTAGGAAACATTGACTACTGTTTTACTTTCCCATTTTCCTCATTCTTTATTTTAATCTTTGCTCTCTCCTTTCACTTGTGTGTTTCTCTTTCTTTATTCATTGTGTCAGTTTGAAGATTTCTCACTATTTCTGTAACAGGTTTTCCTCCATTTATTCATTCCCTAAGCTGCTCTTTTTACTTGAATTTGTTAGTATAGGAATCCAGAAAGACTATGGGGGAGGGAAGGTTACAAAAGAAAAAATTATAAGAAATAGACTGAGAAACTGGAAGTTTTAGAGTGAATACACAATTTATAAAATAGAGGGTGCTTAATAATTGGGAGAGAAGTAAAATGATGGGATAAAAGTAGAAATAAAAAAAATACTGAGTAAATAAAGGAATGAGAAACTTAAGGAATATGTGTAGTTTAAATGAATACTATAAAGCAAATTTAGGTTTTATATCCATTCCATCCCTTACCAATAATTTTAAGAGCTATTTTTGAGTTATAAATAATTTTTTACTTGTTGACTTTACTCTTCTGGTCATCCCTTCTGGGAAAAGAGCATAAAAAGTTGCTACTTTTTACATTAGGCAAAGAGCAGTTTAATGAAAAACTTGGGGAATGAAGAAAGTGCACATTTTCATGAATAAAATTCCAAATGACTCAGTCAATCTGGAGAGTTCACATTTTATATATTAGCGCTTCATTTTTTACAAAAAGAATTCTCATGTTTTTCTCATTAAGGCTGAATTCACCTCCATTTCTATCCATCCTATTTTCCTCACTTAATACAGTGCTTCAGGTGAATACGTAGCCCAAACAAATGCAGCATGAGCCATTACAAAATGGAATGGGAGGGATTGCCCATTTCCACCAAGGAGACACCTTTGTTCTGAAACAGCTAGAAACATCCCCACTGGACTTGATGGGAAACTCATGAGGACAGCATGTGGTTCCTGCTAGTTAAGATCCTTTGTCCCACAAGGTGTGCTAGCATATTTAAGTATTTATTTGGTTTTCTCTTGTTTTCTCTAGGCCACTCAGTTCTCCTCCTGACTGAAGTCATGCAATAGGAATGCATTTGAATGGGTGGAAATAATCAGAGTGAAATGATAATGTTCATATGTTTGACACAAATAATGAAAGCTTACACTGAGTTTAGCGTGGTTAGACTCTCTGGTGCTTGGCCTGCAGGCCAGCAGCTGACCCAAGGCAAGTTAGACCTCCTTCACATAAGTGGTTTTAATATGTGAAAAGCAAGGAGAAGGCATTTAGGCTAAGTAATAAATTATTATTTGGTTTATCCATTTATCTCTTTCCTCAAGTTTAAAGATTTGTCTCTGTTGTGAAAAATTAATAGGTCTTTGTATCTGTTTTTATTTTTTTAAGTACAATAGTATTAATAACAGGTATCAATTATTGAGTACTTACCTTATGCCAGGTCCTGTTTTGGATATTTTACGTTTAGTTCTATTAGCCCTATTTTATAAATTAAGAAGCTAGAACTTGGACAAGTTAAGGTTCCTGCCCAAGGTCACATGCCTATTTGGAGTAGAGCCATATTTGAATCTAGGACATTCTGATTCCTCCACTTCATGCTGTCTGGTAATAGTCCAGAGGACAGGGCTGACAAAAGAATATTCGTCACTTCCACAAAGAATGAGAAGTTTCCTTTAATGAAATGCATGCAGAAATCTGGAATGTTTACTTGACAAAGGGCTACAATGTCACTGGCTCTGTAAGGAAGAAGGGAAAGAAACTGAGACCATTTTTAAAAACTGTATATCACAGAGAGCTTATTTGGAGCAAGGGAGAAGAGAATTGGATTTTGACTCTCTTCCCATTTTCCTGGTGAAGTATTTTACCATAATCAGTAAGGATCATTTTAAAGCCAAAAGATGAAAGAAAAAACATCGATGTTTGCACCTTTTATTTAAAATGTAGTGGTTTTAGTTGTTTCCTTTTCCCCTTCCATAGCCTGTAAAATACTTTCTAGACAGCTCAATGAAATATTTTTCCTGTACTATATCTTGGCTCCTTCCTGAGGGCTTCTGCTTTTTCAATGACTGCTGGCGTACAAAGGCGATAAACCAGATTCATGCAATGATTGCGTAGGTTAGCCTGCCGCTGTAGAAATTTGACAGGTGACAGGTAGTTTTTGCTATGCCTTGCAAAGTGGCTTGGAAAATTACTGGCTTTTAAGACGAAGACCTTTCCATGATTATGCGTGTGTAATACAGAGATCCATTTTCCTCAGAAATCTCTTGAAGAAGACACCTTCCTGCTGTGAACTCTGGTGATGTTCATGTTACCAGTTGCTAAACCTACTTCCACATATCTCAGTCTTCCCACATGTGATTTTCTAATTCAGAATTGCTTGGAAATTTTAATTTTGCCAGAATTCTGGTGGGAGAACTGATTCCAAAATTCATGTCTAAATTTAGCTATGTTCCCTTTCAACTGTATTAAGATCATTTTTTTCCTTTTTTTAACAGCAAGAACTGCTCTAGATCAGGAAGAGCAGAAGGAATGTTTGTTTTGGAGAACCTCTTCAGGCACATGGAATCTTAGAATACAGAGAGGAAAGAAATATCAGTATCTCCAAAGAAACAAAGGAGCCATAAAACCCAGAGTGTGTTTAAGGATACGTTAATGGCAGGAAGGAGACCAGTGCTCCGGGATATATGCTGAATATGTGTGAGATTGGATTATAAACAACATCACAATGTATTTCTTGTGGTTTCCTTGAAATTACCTCCCAGTCCTGCTCAACATGCAGTGGGAGGAGATCCCCGTTAACAAAGTTCTAGGTTCTGATGAACAATGCTCATAATGACCCAGCTCCACTAGCCTGGCTGTCTTTATAGGGTGGATTTCCAAAGGACACTTTGATGCCACTAGAAGAGTGGCAGATACGCAGAAGGAGATGGGAAAACTGCAATCGGCCTGCCCTGGAAATAGAATATCAAAGAATAGAGCATAGCTGAGAGTGGATACAGGGTAATAATGCTGTGCTCTATCCTTACACATTTATTTAAATGAGGTAGGAAGGGACAGTTAGAGAAGGTCCCATTTCTGAGCTCACCCTGTATATACTCTCTGTGGAAAGTTACTTAAATACAGAGAGATGAGCTTCCTTCCCCTGTTATTACCTACATTACAAGGTTGTGAAGTTTTTCTCTGTGTGTGAGCATTAAATAATTTAAGTTACAAATACAATGGGTACTTTTAAATATTAAAAATGTAGCTATTCTTCCGTATTCTCTGCCCATTGTCTCTTATTTAGCAAGGAACTTTCTTATTTTTTTATTTACTTTTTTTTTTTTTTTTTGAGAGACAGAGACAGCACCATCAGGGGAGGGTCAGAGAGAGAGAGGGAGATACAGAATCGGAAGCAGGCTTCAGGCTCTGGGCTAGCTATCAGCACAACGCCCGATGTGGGGCTCGAACCCACAAACTGTGAGATCATGACCTGAGTCAAAGCTGGACGCTTAACCAACTGAGCCACTCAGGCGCCCCTCAGCAAGGAACTTTCTGTAAGAATTCATCTTGGCTGTAGAGAGAGGGCTGGGGAGGTCTGATGAGGAGGATGAGAGGGCATAACAACACCCGAACAGACTTCTTATACTTTGACTACGTGTTGAAGGCCTTGAAATTCTGACTTTCTTTTGCAAGAAGTAGGCCGAGGAGAGAGCAGTGTTTCTCTGACCTTGCAACCATCAGCTGGCTGCAGAGATCAGTCAAGCCAGCCTTGGCCAGAACTGATCGGCTGACCTAGAAAATGATCAGAAAATTGTAGAAAGTGACAGCTATTTTTAGGTCATGGAGTGTTAGGATCATGTGTCCCTGAGCAGTGGATAACACATCTGAGACTTCTGAGACAGTGGGACAGCCCTGAGTGTCCCCCTGGACTAAGGTTGAATCTTGAATTAATGAAATACTCTCTCCAGTAAGACGGTTTTAAACAGAATGTCACTTCCTCAACTGGAAGTGACACATGTAAAGTAGTTGTTGTTCCCACCAGAAGGAAATTGAAGGCTTTTCCGATGAGGCTGAGTTCAAGTATGGGCCAGTAAAGCGAACTGCATTCCGTTACTGCTGAATACCATCCACTGTAAATTTAAAACGGTACTCCTCCTCAAACTTTAGTGTGTGTAGGAATCCTCTGGGGTCTAGCTAAATGCAGATACTGATTCTGTAGGACTAGATCTCTAGGTGACGGTTCAGAGTTTGCACTTCTAATGTTTTGCCAGGTAAATGTGGGTGCCACTGCTCTGCAGCCCACACTTTGAGTAGTAAAGCCTTATGCTACCAAATGACTGGTACCTGAACATGGTAGATGAAACCTAAGCAATGTTGGCTTCTTCCTCCTTCAGTGTCTTCATCTCATTTACGGCTTGCCAGGAAGTCTTGCAGGAAGAGGTTTGACTTCCAGAATGTCCTCAAGTCCGTGAGGTGTGAGTTACCTTCATGATGGGGACATATTCCTTCTTTCACCCCCTGTAATCTCATGAGCACTTCTACCATCCACTAAACTATTTGGATCTCTGTTGTCTTTCTGGTCAAACCCAATAGGATTATTTTTTTTCCAGTTCTTCCTTTTCTTGGTATTTCTGTTCCATTTATTGCTATCGGCTACTTGTGTACTCTTGAAACATTCTCCATCCATTTGTTCTGCTTACAGAGTTTTCTTGATTCTGCTTACATATCCCCTGGATGTGAACATGACTCTTTCTTCATCTTCTCTACCACCTCTCAATTCCTTCCTATACTCCTTGAAACCATTCTGCAGAGAGCCACCTCTATGTACCTCTTCCACATGTGTGCTTTGGACCTCTATCTCTCAAATTTTTTTGTCTACTCATTAATGAACACTTAATAAAGTCCTCTGATTGTGCCAGGCTTACTGGGTACACAGAGGTAAATCCTGCTTTCTAGGAGCACATAGTCAAATGGGCACAGGCTGCGGACAAAATTTGGAAGGGCAGGGCATTTAAGAGATGCTATTGTGGAGACACTGGACTACTTGTTCTTTAACCCACTGTAGAAAATATGACCTGACAACTTTTCCACCTAAATCCTTCCTCAGAATCTACCTCTTGCCTGCCTTTCTTGGACAAAATTCCCCGAGCCTCTGGCTTTATTATCTGTCCAGATTCCCACATCCGCCTCTAAGATGTAGTGTTGCCAGATATCAGTTGAGGGTAAAGATGGTATGACTCATTCTATGGTGAAATGAATCGTGTCTCCTCTGTAAGTAATGAGAAATTTATTTCTTATGAATTTAAAAGATTTTGCTTTACTTTTATGTTACTCATTAAATTTACTTTGAATAATAACTTAGTTATAATGTCTTTTTAAAAAATGTTGTGTGTTGATTTACCTTTAATTTGAACAATATGTAATAACAATAGGAAAGCTTCTTTTCAGCCCTTCCTTTTAAAATACACCTTACATACAAGAGTCCTGAAAGCTTTTAGTAATGTTGCTATAAAATGAATGTTAAGTTTTAATTTCAACTTTGAAAAGAATATTTATCCACCTTTAAAATTTTAGTCCTCTTTTTAAAAAGCACAAAATTAATTTTTAAATTCTTGATACATGATGAATTGTGGTTTTCCCTACTCTAGTAGTATTTGGCTGACATTTCACTGTATGCTTGTCACATTTATAGTCCCAAACTAGCAACACATGGTGCAGGAAGGGAGTTATAGGCAATTGGTGGCAGGATTTGTTTTAAATGATGTGAGAATGTCGGTTACTCACTCTTGTTTCTCAAGTAGCTTTCTCCCACCTGCATCCTCTCTATTCCAAGCTAGAATGATAATAATAATTTTATGGCAGCGCATAAATGCCAGTGAAGTCAAAGAATGTATAATAAAATAAGTATCCGAAAACCATTAATTCATAATATCTGTGCTTAACTACTATTTTTTTTTAAATCAGCCAAAATTATTAGTTCAAACTGCTTTCTTTTTTTTGTTGTAGGAATAGTCTTCTTTTAGGATTCATTGTCTAAAACAGTTGTTTGATAAAGAATGGTGAAAAATACTATTTTAAACAAAATTGAAAATATACTGTTGGTTTATGGAAAATGATCACTAGTTCTACCATTGCAAAATAATGGCAACAAAATTACAAATTGCTGAGTGCTGAACCTTCGATTTGATATGGTTTAGCTTTTTAGCCCTCCATGATTTCTTAACCATGATGGTTAGTGGTGAGGTAATTACTGGAGTCAGGCATAATTAGGAACTATATGACATTAAAGATACTGGGGTTTAGATGATTTCTCTCTTCCAAGGTAGCAGTGTGCCTCCCCACAAATCATGCAGATTTAAAAATATTTCTCTCCTTTCAGTGAATTGATTTTCCTGATTTAATAAAAGACTTTTCCTTCCTTTCATTTCTTTTCTTCCTTTCCTTTCCCTTCCTTGCCCAATGCTATCTAAAATTGCCTTTACTTCTTATAAGCCGAGCCCATAATCTGATCCAATTCAACATTTCTTCTTCATGTTGTGTCATTTTATGTTAAACTATAGACTATTCTACATGCATTTTAATCTCCTTTTGTATTTTTCTTTTAAGATTTTGGACCTCTTTAAACTGACTTCACAGGATTTCTTTGCTATTTTACATTTCTTCTCAGCAATCTTTCTCACTTGTTCTTGAGTATGATGAACTGAATATCCTTAAAATAATGTTTTTAGTATTCATTTTCCTTTCTTTTAAGCCCCAAATTCCTTCCATTGGATAGTTATTCAAATTTCTGTGTTCCATGGACAAAAACGAAGGTCTTTAAGAGCACTTTTGTCAGCCCACATCAAAGGTGTTAAAGATAATGTGGAAGGTGTATATTTGTTGATGTGGAAAGGATGTTCAGGAGGTGTTATAGATGGAGAAATATCTTTCTGAAATCAACATTTACAGCAGGATCCCATTTTTATGTATTTACTAGAACATGTTAAATATTCTATATTTTGAGTGTAGCATATATAAAGAAAACCCTACAAAGATAGACTTCAACATAAAAAATAATTATATTGTGAAATATTTTAGACATATAAAATGTATAGATAACACAATATAAATGAGTCAATAATATAATGGCTATACACGTAATATGGCCACTTTCAAGTTTCTTCAGATTTACATTTTCACTATATTTATTGGACACGTATTAGAAAAGACATATAATACGCTTGGGTGGCTCAGTCACTTAAGCATTTGACTCTTGGTTTTGGCTCAGGTCATGATTTCGCAGTTTTGTGAGCTCAAGCCTTGCATCCAGCTCTTCACTGGCAACACGGAGCCTGCTTTGGGCCCTCTCTCTCTCCCCCTTACTCGTATCTCTCAAAATAATAAATAAACTTAAAATAAATCAACTTTAAAAAAGATATATAGCAATGATATCATTGAAACTGCCTGTACAGATTTCTTCTATCTTATTTTCTTCCTTCCTCACCTGGATTATCATGTATTGATCATTCTCGTGCATTGCCTCTAAATTGTTCCCCAAGTTAGAGGCATCTATAGATCATATGTAGCACTACATATGTGTCACTTAGTACATAAAATTTTCAACTTGCTCTTTTCTCTTAAAATCAAAATTTTAAGATTTGTCCATGCTGATATATATAATTCTAGTCCATGTATTTTCATTTCCATATAATATTCTAATGTACGCACATACATTAATGATGTATCAGTTCTCCCCTTGATAGACATTAGGTTTGTCTTCAATGTGTTCTTGGTTATACTTCATATGTGTTTCATATTATCTTTTTATTATTGATTTTGGATTTAATACCATCATGATCAGAGAGAATTATCTATATGATAATGATTCTCTAAGATTTTTTTTTGAGTCTATGATCATTTTTGTGATGGTTTAATGTAGATTTGAAAGTATCCATTTAGTCTAGAAGGTGGGTGCAGGGGTTTGAATGATTTTTCACATTTTATCTTTTTATATTAAAAAATATTAATTTTTGTTTTGTCTATCTATTAGTGACATGTTTCAAAGTCCCCCCCTCTTAATTTTTGATTTTTTCTTTTAATACAGGGAGTTTTTTGCTTTGTGGATTTTTACTATTTTTATATACATGCTTATAAACATGCTATAATTTTCTGAAGTGTTTGTGCTTTTTATCATACGTAATGATCTTCGTTTCCATTAATCCTCTTTGCATTAGGTTTAATTTGTCTAATATTTAACATAAGTAGGCTTGTTTTATTTTGGCGAATACTTGCCAATTAGTTTTTCATCTCTACACTTTCAACCTTTTGATGCTCCTGAGTTTCACATATATTTCTTAAAAACAAATATTGATATTTTATTGAATTTATCTAATTTAATAATTTTGTCTAATAAATAAGTCTAGCCTTTACATTTATTTCTATTTCTATTAATGAATTGTTTGTATCTGTAGATTCTTAATTTGAGCTTTATATTTTACAGTTTTTCTTCGCTGTTTTTTCTCTTTTTTTTCTTCCTTTCTAGTCTTTTCTTTTTTTATATTTTTATTATTCTCCTGTTGCCCTCCTCTATAAGGTTGGAAGTTAAATATTCTGTCTCAATTTTTGTTGCACAACATTAAATGTTAGCAACTATATTTGATTTTAATCAGTTTACAATTAATCAGTATTTCTCCATTTTTACCAAGGAACACAGGTAATTTAGATTTTTTTTTTACCTGAATCACCTCCACTTCCACTTCCTTTTGATTTGTTTTATTTATGAAGAAACTGAATAGAGTTTCAAATTCTTTGTTTAATTACTCAAGTATAAAGACCTCTTCCAGGCTGTATGTTGGCTTTGTCAATAACTTATTCCAAGAATTGCTCTCTATGTATCTTCTAGAAGATGTAAACTAACTAACATACATAACCTGATAACAAATCCAATCACCAAATTAAAAGTTTGTATTGAGTGTCCAGTGTATTTCCAGGATTGAACCGAGTGTACTGAGGTAAATAAGGAAGGTTTGACCTGGTTTCCTCTTCTGTCTCATCAGACTGGCCATCCCACCTCCTGCTCACTGAAATCATTTTACCCAGACTTAGTTCAGCCAATTGCATGACAGTTCTTACTAGGAATTTGAGGTCCACAATTCTCAGGGTTCCACCTGTGTCGTCGGTTCTAGGTCCAGAAGGTGCATACGCAATATGTTGGGAGAAAACATTGACCAGCCCGTTCAGATAAAAAAATAGTTCAAATTATACATTCTCATCCATATACTAACTTCTGAACACATCAGTTAATTTTTAGTGAGTACTTTGCAAATACAGGTATAGATGAGCACCATAGTATTATTAGGATAAAGAGTAAATGCCATAAGAAAACTAACTGAAATTATGATCTTCTATTAAATAGTTTGTAAGAGCATATGTTTAGAGACAGATAGAGCTTAAGACCCCTACAGCCAGGCACAGAGAGCTTCTTCACATCAATAGCTCTGATATTCCATTCACATGTAGGTTGCATTATTCCAGAAAGGACTTTTAGAAAAAGAACATAAAGGACTATGTGCAGTGAATATAAAACAATATATAAATAAGTGGGTGATGAAGCTTGGCTAAGTTAAAAATTAAAATATGCCATTTCAGCCAGAATTTAGCAAAATATTTGCCATGAACATTGTGTATTATCTATTGGAGGTAGGATACAAATGTGACTCGAGACTTCCTAGCAGCTAAGGCAGCTGGGCGGGGGGGATCATCATATGATTCATAATGTCTATGAGACTTTTTTAGGTTGCTCAGGATAAACATACCATTTCTGGCCCAGAGACTAGAAAGTAATTTTTCCTCTGGGTAATCATGAAGCACTGAAATGTAGGGCACAATAATCTCAACAACTAGCACAGTAAATTCTGTGATGAGATTCACAGGGGTTTTTCGTGTAGACAAGTGGCTTCATAAATCAGCAAAGGCTGTCTGCAGGATTGAGTTTTAAAGTGATCTCAGTTTGCTGGACTATCCTTCAGGCACCCTCAACGTGTCTCTTGGTCAGCCTTTGCTTACGTCCAGTACAGCAGTGTGCATGAGACTCTTTACCCCCAGGTCAGCATCAGGAACACAGCTAGAGTCCCCCCTGTTAGTGATAGTGCAGAACCGCATCCTGGGATGGTAGGCTTCCCTGGATCTGCCCAACATGCTCTCGAAGTGTTGACAGACTCCCCACCAGAACACCCAAGGGAAGTCGTCTTCACTTCCCCATGAAGGGAAACCAAGATACCTGTATTCGGGACCAACGTTTCCTTCCTCGGATACAAGTTGGAGCTCACTTTAGCACACAGCTAAAAATACTTAAAATCCTCAAAAAAAATTCACAGTGAATCATCCACAAAACTTTAACCTTTACTAATGTAAGCAAGCCTGTCTTAGAGAACTTTCCAAGATAAACAGGGTTGCGTAACGTAGGCTGAGATAACCAGAGGTGTTAATTTGTTTATGGTTGTTCACTATAGGCTAGATGTTGGGGTCATCTAGTGAAAATGATTGCTTTGGCTGTAAAATGAGGAATCTACATGAGCCCTTCTTCCTGGCAGTCATGAGTGAGCTGGGTCTCTTGCTGATCCACACTATTTCTAATTAATAACAGTAAAACCATGCCCTGTAGATGAGGATCTCATTTATTTTATTGGATCTGAAAATATGGTGGGCCCTTTTGATATTCAGACTCACTTTTCTAAATACTTATCCTGTCAAAACTCTAATATTTAAATATCTGCTAAGGTAATATTGTGTGTCAACTCTACTCAAATAAAACAAATCTAAAAGATTAAAAATAAAAAAATAAAATCTGCATTCTTTTTTAAATGTAATTTATTGTTAAATTGGCCAACATAGAGTGTATACAGTGTGCTCTTTGTTATGGGGGTAGATTCTCATGATTCATTGCTTACATATACCATCCAGTACTCATCCCAACAAGTGCCCTCCTCAATGCCCATCCCCTTCCCCCACCCCATCAACCCTCAGTTTGTTCTCTGAATTTAAGAGTCTCTTATGGTTTGCCTCCCTCTCTCTCTCTGTCCGTAACTATTTTTCCCCTTCCCTTCCACCATGGTCTTCTGTTAAGTTCCTCAAGTTCCACATAAGAATGAAAACATATGGTATTGGTCTTTCTCTGATTGACTTATTTCACTTAGCATAACACCCTCCAGTTACATCCACGTTGCTGCAAATGGCAGGATTTCATTCTTTCTCATTGCCGAGTAGTATTCCATTCTGCTGTCTTCACTCTTTCAGATATTTTTTATACTTTATTGTCAAGTTGGTTTCCATGTAACACCCAGTGCTCTTCCCCACAAGTGCCCTGCTCCATGTCCATCACTCCCCTTTCCCTATCCCCCTCCCTCTTCAGCCCTCAGTTTGTTTTCAGTATTCAAGAGTCTCTCATGATTTGCCTCCCTCTCTCTCCCTAATTCTTTTCCCCACTTCCCCTCCCCATGGTCCTCTGTTAAGTTTCTCTTGTTAGACTTATGAGTGAAAACATATAGTATCTGTCCTTTTCCGCCTGACTTCTTTCAGATTTTAAAAACCTCTTCAGTGTAATTCTTATTAGCAGAGAAGGTGTTTTCTTATTGAGAATAACATTCTTTTTACCATGCTAAATTTTGTTAATTATGTTTATGTACCCTAGAGTTCTTTTGTTAAAATTATTAGTACTGAGCAAGATGTTACAGAGCACAGTTGGTCATTTTTTTTCAGCAGAGAACCCGAGTGTCGTTTTCTTAGCTCCCTATGAGAAATTATTCTTGCTCGTTATTTTTGCAAATATTCAATTTGTACTTGGATGAACAAAATGGTGTGTTGGGAAACTTACAACAATCTATTTCTTTCCTTCACGTATTACTGTTATGACTAATGAAACTTTAATGAGTTACCTTCACAAGTAGAAAGCATTTCATTGTATGTATGCTGGAACTGGCCACTGAAAACTTTATCATACCAGTTTTACTAGAGGCTTTGACTTGATGCCCTTTTATTAGAGAGGTGTATGCTCTCTTCAAGAAAGTAGCTTAGCATTCCAGCTTTATTTTTCTTTAGCAAAAGTATAACTGTTTTCTTGGAAATATTTCATTTGCTTCCCAAACTTCAATACTAATAAGATTTTACTCAAATTTCCAAAATGAAAAGTCATCTTTGGATGGCTTGAATGAGAATGTTTGAAAATTTCTGGCAAGACAACCATATTAAAAAGTCAGATATAAATAATTGAAATATGGGCTTCTCTGGCCATCATATTCATTGGCTCAGAAATTACATGTTTAATACCTCATGCCTCTTCCAAAATCAATGTTTAAGGGTACATTTGTCTCTTAAAAACCAATTTTCTTTAGTTCTGAAAAAGAACCACTAATTAGAAAGGGAGTATGGTTCAGCAAAAGACAGTGACTGAAGATTCCAACAATTTGGGTATAAGTCCTAGATCAGCAACATCTTAGCTTACCTTGGACAAGTCCCCTAAAGTCTGAGTCTCAGTTCCTGGATCTGTTACAAATAGAATTAGTCATACTGGTCCCACTACCTTGAGTGTTGTTATGAAGATCAAAATAATGTTACGTGTGCGAAAACATTTACATACGTTGCTATGAGGAGCATACAGTTTGTAAGGGGACAATCACTAAGCCAAGCTTTGTGGTTCAAAGAAAAAGCAAACCATGGATAGACTAGTTTAAAAACTTTCTCTTAGAGAAGGTCTGCAAATTATCATGCACCAGTGGCATCCTGTCACCTTCCTTCAATCCGACATCACTTTGCTGTGGTCAGGCATGCCCTGCAAAAACTACTCATTTGACTTCCCTTGATTTAGCTTGATATGCTGATGACAGTTATCTATGCTCATAGCTCTTATCTTCATATCTGCAGTACACTAGTTTTGGCCCCTGCATTTTGAGCTTCTCCCGCAGCCTACTTGTGCTTACATGTCAAAACAAAGCTGCAATGTAAAATAAAAAACAAAACAAAAGGGGCTAATTGAATTAAATCATCAGGTAACTTGAAGAATGATGCAAAATAATTTATTTTCACATTTTTTACTTTAAAGAATGCTGTATGCAAGAAATAAATTAATCCTCTTAATTATGGGTCAAAATGAGAAATATTAGCCATCTTTCATGTTTTCTTAGGGAGTTTTTTGTTTGTTTGTTTTACACCTATCTGCACCATGGTGCCTAACTCCTTCTTTTTTTCCAATAGCAAACCACTTCCAATATTTTTTTTTCCAATATAAGGAAAAACTTTGTCTCTGCCATCTGAGGCTACCTCTGGGCTGGTTCACATGCTTCTCAAGGCAAGAAGACGGTTTATCCTTATCTAAATTTGTCTACTCAATTTAGGACTTTTTTTTTTAATGTTTATTTTTGAGAGCGAGAGAGAAAGAGAGAGAGAATGAGCAGAGGAGGGGTAGAGAGAGAGATAGACACAGAATCTGAAGCAGGCTCCAGGCTCTGAGCTGTCAGCACAGAACCCAACGTGGGGCTTGAATTCACGAATCCTGAGATCATGACCTGGCCTGAAGTTGGACGCCCTGATTTATGACAATATTAACTGAGCACTTATCACAGGCATAATGCTCTATTCAAAGGACAAATACATTCCGTCTTCGAGTGCTTCTAGTGTTCTTGTAGAAATGCTGCTGGGTGGGGGGGGTGCTTGGGTGGCACATTCAGTTAAGCGTCTGACTCTGGATTTCAGCTCAGGTCATGATCTCATGATTTGTGAGTTCGAGCCCCATATCATGCTCTGCTCTAACTTGTGGAATCTGCTTGGGATTCTCTCTCTCTCCCTCTATCTCTGCCCCTCCCCTGTTCATGTGCTATCTCTTTCTCTCAAAATAAATAAAACATTAAAAAAAATTTTTAAAGCAATGCTGCTGGATGAACTGGGGAAACCCCAGCTCTGAGGCCTCAATTCAGCAGGAATCAAAGGAGTCACTAAACGTTCTTGTTCTTGTAACGAGAAGGACTTCAAGGACAGACGCAGACAGTGGATGAGTAACACAAGCAGAAAAATTTATTAAAGCAAAAAGTATACTCTCGAGATACGAGAGCCAGTGAGAGAAAGAGAAAGAAGTTGTTATAAACTATTCTGCCTTAAACTTACATGGAAAGTCCATCTTATTTTCTCAAGTTACATAGACAATAGGCTGAAATAATGGCCTTGAGTGTAGATATAAGAAAGTTGATTAGAAATACTGCATTACTTTAATTTTTCATGCCATATCTCCAGATTACATTGATCACCAAGGCAAACCAACCCAGAAAATGCTTTGCAAATCTCCATTTTAGACAGCATGAGACAATATGAGAGCAGCAGGTCTGAAGCAAAGAAAGCATTCTTCACATTACACTATTAAATGGAACACTTAATCAGCATTTTTGCCAGAAGAGAACTTCCCATTATGTTAAGTTGTAAAAGAGGGCTGTGGGAAAAAAAATATCTGCAAGTTGAACGGATGTGGACCTGTGTGTCTTGACTGTGGTTGTTTCATAAAGTGGAACTGGGTCAGCATTTGTCAGAAAGTAACTCATAGACTTTTGAAACATTGGTTTTAAGTAATTTTGTTGACTACTTAGTCTAAGGTTTGATATACCAACGTGGTAAAGAGGGTCTTTTTCATGGCGGGTCTTTTGGGTAGTTCCCTCTGGCTCCCTCTTCACCCCTGCTTTTAGCCTCAAGCCATTTCCAGGTGTGCAAGATTAGTTCAGCTTTCCTGCCTTATGCCATGGAAAAGCAACGATAAGATTTGTAAACTGTATTTCAAAATAGTACGCTCAGGAAGTCAGAGCAAGTTTACTTGGGTTTAAAACATGAAGTATATATGCAACCAGTGGTGGCTTTAAATCCTCCCTCTCTCATTAGAGGTAAAGAAAGGAAAAACATGAATACTGCCTGTTACAAGACCGGATTTTGACCTGAGATGTGTCACATTTAGGATAGAATTAAATTCCCATGCTTTATTCAGAAATCTTATCCACTGAGGAATAAGATTATTTAATCTTATAAATAAGGTTATTTAATATAAACCCCCAGGACTGGTGGGTTATATCTATCCCTCTTCAAAAAAAAGACTGGAATTTGCACTTTAAGTGACATGATGGAAATGGACCCATTTTTCGGACGGCGCTTTTATTTGCAAAGATAAATAAACAGAAGATGGTTGAAGAGGCAATGCAGAATCATTTCTGGAGTTTCTGGGGAACCTCTAGAGCAAATGACATCCTGAATTGAATTCACCTATATCTGTACTTCTGAACTGCAAGTGAGAAAAGAGCTCTGATCCTGTGTATCTAGAATTGAACAAGGGGAGGGAATATAGTTTAACTATTCTTGATCCAGCCTGGTTTAAGTGGGACACACTTTAGGTTTTTTTAGTGATTTGTGACACAGATGCCTATTGAATGAGTAGTGTGCTAGAAACTACAGTAACGTTTACAAATGCTCCATTTCTCTGTAGAGATCATATGTACATGAAAGAGGAATGCAAGTATATTGTCTCTGGAATTCGTTTCTTTTATACTGGCCAGTCTCTAGAAGGAAACCTTTGAGGCTAAGCAGCATTTGAATCAGACCTTTGAGGTTGATAGTTCCTGAGACTGAACCTTGCTTCTGAGATGGACTTTCATAGGTCATCTACCATAACCCATGGTCCAGGCAGGACTGCCCTTTATCCTAAAAGCACTCCTGTCCTTCTCTGTAAGCTACGGTCTGCTTCTCATGTGTTTCCGTCCTTGCACAGTCCTAGATCATGCTAGTATTGTTGGTTCTCATGGCTGAGAAATTTAACTCAACATGGAAGAGGTAAGAAGGTTGATTGACTCCTGTTATGTTACACAAAATTAGATTCTGGCTTTGTTATTTCTCCTTAAAGTCTGTTATTACTCCTTGAATCCAAGTCTCTTATGCTGCAGTTGTTAGTTTTGTGTTAATATTGTTCAGTGCAAATTGGGCTCCTGATGCAAAAACAGACCTTTGTGCTGTGATGATCTCCATTAGCAAAGTTTAATCACTCTCTCACATTTTTCAAACCCTCCTTTAGTTCACATTGTTGTTTTCAAGCTGTAGGCATCAGAACTCAGCACATTCCTATGGAGGAGTCCTACAAAATGCATGTATTATTTCTATATGTACTATGTCTATTTGTATATCAATATTGATCTAACTCATGTATTTTCTAACAGAATCTTTGTTGATAATTTTTATTCTCCATGCCATGTCACCTACTGTGAGCCTGGGATCTCTGAGTTTTCAACCCATATGCATAAATTAAACATTATTACTGGGTTCAAGTTTATTAGGTTTCTTATCCAATATTTATTTCCTCTCTCTCCACACTCTTTTTCTCTTATTCATGAATGGTGTTCTTGAATGATTTCCCAGAGGTCTGTGAAGTTAAGTTATGAACTTAACCAGAGTTGAGAGTGCCTTGATTCCTTTCCGGTGTGATATTATCATCCCAAAAGGAAATCCTGCCTGTTGGTATCACTATTTCCAGGAGAAAGTGGCAAATTCTACGAACTTAATAAGTATCCTATTTCTCGAGTTCATGATGACTAGATGAAAGGTATACCCTTATTTTACATGCACCCCAAAAAGCAAAAGGCTCAAGACAAGGAATTTAATAATAATGTAGTCTCATAATTTAGGAGAGTCTAATAACATAAGAGAGGTTATTGCACATGAGAGCTATGTCCTTACTATATGAGTAAACAAAAAGACAAGCAAATTAAAAGAATCACCATGTAGAAAGGGCAGCCAGAAAACACATTTCTCAATATTAACATAGAGTGGAGGAAGCAAAATAAGAGTTTTCCCTGATTATTTGAACTAAAACCCAGTGCAAACACAGGTTTGCTGTCTGAATTCACAAAAGTGATTGAATGTCATTGTTGAATTTTTAAGATCTGTCCAATTTCTGAGATGTTGAAATGTTTTTTAAAAAGCTTCTTTTAGAATTAATAAAAGGAATTTAAATTGTTTAGAGGTTATTGTTGTTGTTTATAGATTTGCCTATATTTTCTTAACTTCTGAAAGAGTTGGATAAGCATCTATACTTCATTGTTCTACTCCAAACTGGATTTCCAGATGTCTTAGAGTCATTTATCACTGTATAAACCTCTCTGAGTTCAACCTGATATTTTCTCCCAGCCTCCATAAAGATGAGATGTTTTAGAGGCTAATGTCCATAATGAGGTGTGTACATTTGAAAGACCCCTAGAGCAATACGATATTGTCTTGGTCAGGGCAGTGTACATCAAGATGCAATTGTCAGGTGTAAAATGACACTGAAAATATATTCAATCTAACATCTGGCTTTATGGTATTGATTTTCAACACTCTATTTCCATCAGATACACGATAGACTATCATCTTACTAATTTTCTCAGATTAAGTGGGATCAGAATCCTTATTCACATTGAATGGTTGACTCTCAAGAAATACCCTGATGCTTCGTGTGACACATGTGCAGTTGAATTACTTTAACTCATCCATATGTCTTCCCATGTATCAGAAAAATAATAATGTCATTATGATAAAATAGAAGTATGAGATCATATTGCACTAAAATAACTTAAAATGTTCCTATTTATACTAAGAATGACCTGGAAATTTTTGTATCCATCAGATACTAGATGTATACAGATTTTTCTCTATTGTGATCTAGATCAGGTTTTTCTAGTCTAGAACATTAGCCTAGTGATTAGTGTTAATTAAATCTGGAAAATTCTGCACCCTTTGTTCCCTGCTTTCAAAATTACAATACAAAATTGAGCATTAAATGATGTGAGAAGCCCTTTCAGTAAGGAAGCCTAGTCAACTTTTCACAGTCATTTTGCCATGAAACCATGAATTTCACATAAAACATATTCTCACATTGCATTACATAGTTTGAGATGCTGATCCAGATTGTGACTATTCATTTTGACCTTCTAAGCAATGATTAGAGACAGATAGGAGACAAATTAGATGGGACTTTATTGGCTGTTTTAATGGAAAGCCACAGATGGGTTTTCTGTAAGGAGAGAGAGAATCTAATTTGATATGCCTCATTTATTCATTCTTTCAAAAATATTTAATGAGAGTCTATTGTATGCCAGTCATTGTATTAGACGCTAAAGAATGAGACTTGAATGTTAGAGGAGGTGGTAAAACATAAACTTATAAGATGATGGTCATCCCCAGGGTCAGAAGCTTAAGCCAATATGTTGGAGAAGTGTCATGGTAGGAAAACTCAATTCAACACATATCCGCTGTAGTACCATTTTGATGCTAGATGGCTGTTCTCAAGATGGATTTAGTATGTTCCAGTCTATAAGTTCGTGAGTAGAGCCACATCATTTGGTGTCAAGTGTCAGAAACATTTGTAGGGCAAAAACTGAAGAAAGTAGAGCAGTCTTGTCTTTGCCCCGAGAGGATTCATAAACTTAAGGATTGAAGGAGACTGTAAATTTCTCTAGTAATTGATGTAATATTTTTTACTTCCCATTTTAGAATATACTATGTGATAGCTTTAGAAAATAATGTATTTTATTATCAAATATAATAAAGCATAAAAAAGGAAAACTTAACTAAGCCATGACCATGAAATTGGCTTGGTCCATGATAGAGACCAGGATCTCCTAGGGTTTTGATTCCTGACGGATTCCTAGTTTGGGTTCCAGTGCACATAGATTCTTACAGTAAACTCCCTTATTACAGAAGGTGACTTGGGGAAGTGTTCCTGTTTGTGCAATAATCACAAATAACAACAACGCAAAGATTCTAATTAGATGCAGTGCAGCACTATAAGTTAATGGTCATCAATAAGAATGCTTTTAAAAAAGCATCTCTGAAGTAAAAAGTATAAACAAATAAAATAAGAATAGTTTACTTGGAAATACGGTTTTTTTAGCTACTGGAACTCAAGATGCTGTCCTCCACTATGTTCTTGTGCTTAAATCTAGCCCTAGCAACTCCCTCTTTTCAAAGTCTTTAAGTTACATTTTTTTCTATGATTCAGAAATAACATTTCTATAAATTATTGATATATTTCTATAGGACTTTTCCCTAAATGTGTGGGCTATCTATTCTTTGATCACTCTATTATATTTTAACAAGTTGGAAATGTCATTTTTATAGAAGCATAGAAGCATAATTCCATCTTTCTTCCAGTATGGTTAATCAAAACAGTTTTTACTGGAATTTTTAAAAAGCTCCTTTTAACTCCAATTCTCAGTGTTAGTCATGTCATGTAGGCTTCTAGGATTGTTGTCAAATTTGGAAAGACTTTATCAAGTTTCTTTCATAATATGCTTTTCCAGAATACTTGCTATTTGTAGAACTGCTATAGGTTTGTGGTCTCCAGACATAAATTCTGTATTGTATGGCTCATAAAAATGTATGATGTATTTATAATTGTATGTAGAATATATTTCTAACAGGAATGAGTTTCCATTTTGACTCAGTGTCAATGAAAACCAAATCCTCAGCTTAAAATTTTTATGTGTCTAATGAATGGAAGAATTTTCCATAGACTAGCTTCTGGTTCCATACATTCCAAACCTTGTTTCTACTCATTATCCACATACTTCTGGTGTTAAGTGCCCCTTACATCAGAGTCAATCCCAGTAGGACCTCTGGCCATGCACCTCTGTGTCATGACACTGAGTAAGTTAATGGAGTGCGTAGTTTAAGGATGCCTGGAAGTGATTCAATACCAGCACAGCTAGTAAGAAGTGAACAGTAAACAACATAAATACACCTCGTTAAGTACAAACTAAATCTACTCCAATTTCAACTCTCCCTTAGTTGGATCTCAAAAATGCTCTTGATCACTCCAGTGAAACTTGACCAGAGAGAAAGTATAATGAAAAAGAAATTGAAGTGGAAAGAGACAGCAGGCTTAACCAACTGTGGTTGAAATATTTTATTCCTGCAGTGTTTTGTAAACTTATGCTCCTATGAATGCATTGGTAGAGCCCCTCCTAAGGTCTTGGAAGGGCTTTTTCAGTTGACAAGTCTGAAGCTTGAGCTTCAACAGCTTTTTACCTCAGAGTTTCATTTTTCTCTTGTTTCCATCTGACTTAGGCTCTTTCTATACCATTGTCTATCACTTGGTGTTCTTACTCAGTTTCTGTGGACTCCCATGGAGTCTACCTTCAAATTTCTTTCATTGCAGCCTTTGAGCATTCATGCCTCACTGTGTACTTCTTTTCTCTACAGAAGTGATTGCTTTTGGTTAAAGTACCAATGCCTAGAACAGTTGCCTGTGACAGGGCTAGGAGAGACTACGGGACAGTATCACAGGCTCTGAATAGGACTGCCCTGAGGCATCACCCAGTTCTAACAGCAGGAAAGTGGGAAAGTGAGTACAGGAACTAGGCCAACAGGGTGATGATAATCTGTCGCTCTTGGTTAGTGGTGGAAAGAGCACATTTAAAGGAATACCACCTCTTGATAACTATGTTTCCCACAGTCTTTTCGTCACAATGAATCCTTTTCATCACAATAGTGATATACTACCTTTAAAATGCTTATAAATACACCACTTTGGGAAAATGTGTTCCAGGAGCAGAAACTGCTTCTCTGGCTTCAGCTGTCTGAGGGCTTTCCTTTAATGAAAGTTATGGAAAGATCATTCTCACATGCAGGGGCCCAGGGGCAAGCAAGATCCATGAATGACCTTTCTAATGCAAGTAAATATTCAAATACATGTGTATATAGAATGTAGAACTCCTCCTTTTTCAGAACTGGTTACATTTAAGTGCAAGCAATATTAGCGCTAGCTGTCTGATGATACGTAAGTTTATTTTCTTCTGACTCTCTCATTCCCAAACGGATCATCTCTCAAATCCTTGCCTGCACCCAGATCTTCCTGCCTAGAGCTTTCCATGACCTATCCAGAAGATTCATTTTTGTAAAATCATACTTATTCCAAACCTGTTTTTGTTCCATCATTTATTTTTACAGTGCATGCCCACTACCCAAGACATAAAGGAAGAGCTTTAAGCTTGACTTGCACGTTGCCTTTCTCATTTAATTGGTCAATATAATGTATCAGTTCTAAGTTTGTATATCTCCCAAACCCATCCACTTCTCTCCATCTCACTGCCATTGTCACTAATATGGCCTTCATCATTTCATGATGAAATAAGGCATCAGCTCTCTAAATGGCCACTCTACCACCCATTTTACCTCCTTCATTTCTGGTCTAAATATTTTTAAATCACTACCTAAATCATTGCTCTGTGTCATTAATCTCTTCCTACCCTTCCTCTGCTTAGAATTTCTCAACATGAAATTCAAATCTTTTAGTTATCCCTAAGATGCCTTTTAGTTCTTAATTACCAACATTCTTAACCCCATTCAGTCCATTAAACATGCTATGCTTTTTCTTGTTCCTAGGTCTTTGCATCTTTTGGATATCCCCTCCAGAAATACCTCTTTGTCCTCCATTCCTCACCTTAGCTGCCATTTCTTCTAGAAAGCCTTCCCTGACATCAGGCCCCACCCAGCAGTCTGATTTAGAGATTCCCAACCTACCCCATGCTTACCTGTACCATGACTACCCTTGGGCTATAATCATCAGCAGAATTTCTATTGCTGTTGTCAGTGATGTATTGATACTATAGGTTCTCTCTTAATGCACATTCTTCATTAATCCTTACAAAATGTTATGAGATTGACTTCATTAATTTATAATTTACAAGGGAGGAAGCTGGGACTTTGGGAGATTAATGAACTTGACCAACATGACACTACTAGTAAAGCAGTAGGTGGCAAAGCTGTGATTTTAGCCCCAATTGGTCTAGTGGATTCCACAGCTAATGCTGTTAAGTTCAGCCTAATTGCTGCCCATTTATCACACTTTCTTGTAATAATCTTTAAAAAGCAAATTTCATGATAGAACGGTTTATTTTTTAGAGAAATATTAGATTCAGAGCAAAATTGAGGGGAAGTCACAGAGATTTCCTACATACTCTCTGCCCTACATGTGTATAACTCCCCCATTAACAATATTTCCCACCAGAGTGGTACATTTGTTACAACTGGTAAACTTACATTGACACATCATTATCGCTAAATCCCACAGTTTACTTTAGGGTTCACTCCTGGTTTTGTACATTCTGTGGGCTTGGACAAGGGTCTAATGACATGTATTCACCATCATATTATCATAGAGAATAGTGTTACTGCCCTAAAAATTCTCTGTGCTCTACCAACTCATTCCTCCCACTCCCTAATGCTGGCAAATGCTAATCTTTTTACTGTCCCCATAGATTTCCTCCAGAATGTCCTATAGTTGTAATCATATAGTAAGTAGTTTTTTAAGATCAACTTCTTTCATTTGGTCACATGCATTTACTTTCACCATGGCTTTTCAAGGCTTGATAGCTCATTTCTTTAAGTCATGAATAACATTCCATTGTTTTGGCCTACCACAGTTTATTCATTTACCTACTAAAGGACATCTTGGATGCTTCCAAATTTTGACAATTGTAAATAAAGCTCCTATAAAAATCTGTGCACATATTTGTATGTGCTTGTAAGTTTTCAACCCCTCTGGGTAAATACCAAAGAACATGGTTTCTGGATTGTATGGTAAGAATATGTTTAGTTTTGTAAGAACATGCCAAATTGTTTTTAAATTTGTGGCCCTACCATTTTGCACTGCCACCAGCTATAAATGATAGTTTGTGTTATTCTGTATCCTCACTAGAATTTGGTGTTGTCAGCATTAAAGACTGTGGCCTTTCCAATAGGTGTGTAATGGTATCTCATTGGCTTTTCTTTTTTTTTTCCCCATAATATTTTATTGTCAAATTGTTTTCCATACAACACCCAGTGCTCTTCCCCTCAAGTGCCCTCCACCATCATCACCACCTGTCTTCCCCCCTCCCCCCTCCCCCCCAACCCTCAGTTCATTCTCAGCTTTCAATAGTCTCTCAAGTTCTGCATCCCTCTCTCTCCCCAGCTCTCTCTCCCTCCTCCGT
>NC_043712.1:49405303-49423037 GCF_006229205.1 Suricata suricatta | reverse complement strand
GTCTCATTGGCTTTTCTATTAGTATTTCCCTTAATGACATATGATATGAAACATCTTTTCATATGCTTAATTGCCATCTATATATCTTCTTTAGTGAGATGTCTGCTAAGGTCTTAGACCTATTTTTAGTTATTCATTTTTTTATTGTTGAGTTTTAAGAGTTCTTTATATATTTTGTATAACAGTCCTTCATCAGATAGGACTTGTGCAAATATTTCCTCCCAGTACTTGAGTTGTCTTTTCTTTCTATTGACATGGCGTTTTACAAAGCAGAATTTTTTTTTTAATTTTCATGAAGTCCAGCTGATCAGTTCTTTCTTTCATTGGTGTCATATCTAAAAATTCATTACTAGATTTTATCCTACATTAACTTCTAGGAATTTAATCATTTTTTATTTTACATAAAGGGTTGCCATTTGCTTTGGGTTAATTTTTGCGAAGAGTGTAAGGTCTGTTCTAGATTCATTCTTTCTTCCTTACTTTTTTTTTCGTGCTTGCTTGCTTGATTGCTTTCTCGCTTTCTCTCTCTCTCTCTCTCTCTCTCTTCCTTTATCCCTCCTTTCTTTCTCTCTCGTTTTCTTCCTTCCTTCCCCTTCCTTTCTTTCTTTTTCTCTTCTTTTCTTTTCTCTTCTTTTCTTTTTTCTTTTCTTTTCTTTCTTGCATGAGGATGTTCAGTTGCTCCAATACCATTTGTTAAAAAACAAAACAGTATTTGCTCCATTGTACTGCTTTTGCTTCTTTGTCAAAGATCAGTTGATGGTACTTACATGGATCTATTTCTAAGTCCTTTGTTCTGTTTCATTGAGCTATTTGCTTGTTCTTTCACCCTTCCATTCTGAGTTTCTAAACCATATCTGACCTATATTTCACTCTCTTAAAGTTCTTTACAAATTCCTTCAATATTTGTCTGAGAAAGTCTTTAGTTCTTTTCACTTGTGAAGGATAATTTTTCAGGGTACAGAATTCTAGCTAGTACCATTTTCTCTCAACACTTTAAATATTTCACATCACTCTCTTGTTTGCATGGTCTGCAGAGAAATCCAATACAATTTTTACCTTGGCTCCTCTATAGATAAGGTGGTTTTATCCTCTGGCTTCTTTCAGGATTTTTCCTTTATCTTTGATTTTCTGCAATTTAAGTATAATATGCCTGTGTGTAGGTTTATTTATTTTGAGGGAGAGAAAGAGAGGCAGTGTGAGCAGGGGAGGATGAGAGAGAGAGAGAGAGAGAGAGAGAGAGAGAGAGACAGAATTCACAGAAGGCTCCAGGCTCTGAGCTGTCAGCACAGAGCCTGACACAGGCCTTGAACTCATGAACCACACAATCATGACCTGAGCTGAATTTGGACACTCAACTGACTGAGCCACCCAGGCACCTCCTACGTGTAGGTTTTTATATTTATCCTTCCTAGTGTTCTCTGAGTTTCCTGAATCTGTGGTTTGGTACCTGATATTAATTTGGGGGCAGTTCTAAGTCACAATTACTTCAGATATTGTTTTTCTTCCTTTTTCTTTTTCTTCTTATGGTATTCCCATTATACATGTGTTACATCCTTTGTAGTTTTCCCACAGTTAACAGATATTCTAATCTGGAGGGGGTTCAGTTTTTTACTCCTATGCTTTTCAGTTTGGGCATCTGTTCTTTACAAATTACTGAGATATCTACATCCTCCATCCCAAAGATATTTTTCTCATCTGTGTCCAATCCAGTGACAAGCCCATCCAAGGCATTCTTTATTTCTGTTATAGTGTGTTTGATCTCCAGCATTTCTTTGTATTCTTTCATAGAATTTCCATTGCTGTCATTGCCCATATGTTCTTACATGCTATCTACTGTAGCCCTTATAGATCTTAGCATATTAATCATAGTTGGATTAAGTTCATGGCCTGATCATTCCAGTGTCCCTGTCACATCTGGTCTGGTTCTGATACTTGCTCTGTCTTCTTCAAACTAGTATGCCTTGTAATTTTTTGTTGGAAGGTAGATATCAGGTACTTGGCAAAAGGGACTACAGTATATAGGTATTTAGTAATGTAATACTAAGATGTAAGCATTCAATAGTCTTATGATGAGTTCTCAGTTTTTTAGTGAGTCTGTACCTTAGCTGTACATTTCAAAAGCACTTCTTAGTTCTCCCTGGATTCATAGGACAGGATGCTAGAGTGTTCTGGAGTTGGATATTGCCCTTCCTACAGGTCAACCAGGTTCTGATAAAACCCCAGCAAATTTGGCTCTCATTAAATAGTTTCTTCTGAAGGCAGATCTTCGTAAGAAGAACAGAATATTCTGGTGTATTTCAAGATGGTTCATTTTTCCTTCACCTGCTCAAAGCATGAAGAGGTATTTCTTCTATTCACTGATTAAGCTCCTAGAAGTAAATCTCACAAAAGTGTGGGGACCATCCTATGACTAGGTCCTCTTGGAGTTTTTGACTCTCAGAATTGTTTACATGAAGTCTCTAGTGATTTGTCAATTACAATGTAGGTTTCCTCATCCTGTCATGGGTTTCCATGGAGGTTTCTGTTCATGGATTTCTGTCCCAATGAGTTATGATCCCTTGTATCTGCCTGTCTGTCTAGTTATCACACAGCAGTTTGTCCTATGACTGTACTTCTCTTATGGATCCAAGAACAGTTGTTGATTTTCACTCTCAAGCTTTTTATTTGTTAGGATGGAATGGCAAATTGCAAACCCATTATTTTGAGCTAGTTCCTCAAGGGAAGAGAGTGTGCCTAATTTCTCTGTCTCAGCAGTGCTTAACACATTAGAAGTTCTCACTAAAAATGTGTTTAGTGCCTGAGTTGTGAAAAAATAAATTGATGAATTCAAGACTTTAGCATTCTAATGACATTGATTGATGAAAAAATTAATTAATGAAATTAAGACTTTAGCATTCTGTTGATATTGCTTTATTGGACATAGAGATCTATAGTAGGTCCATTTTATCTCTTCTCACTGTGCCCTCCATCTCAGATACCTGTTTCTTCATCAACTGACACAATCTTGACCTTGAGTTGCTTCAGACATTTACTCCATTTACCTGAAGTTTAAAAACCTTTATTATGTTTCTCAAAACAATCTTAATTAATGTTTTTATTATGCTTTTTACATGTATTAACATAGAGTGTTCTTTCTTGGGGTGGGAGGTGGTTATAAGCCTTTCATGTAAAAACAAACTTTCAAGGAATTTCTCAAATGCAGCTCCATGTGAAAAGATCAATAGAAAGAAGTAAAGATGAGGTTATGGCCTTCTGTGCCATCATTTTATGGCCTATAATAAAATAATGCCATATAATTTTATAAGGGCGTGTGAGGTTATTTATTCTGTCGTTTCTCAGAGAAACTTCTTTCAAGAATACTACTTTGTTCCTAGTTTCTCTAAATCTAAATCAACTATTATTTTGAGTGTCTGAAATGAGTTTAAAGTTTTTTAAATCAGTATTTTATAGAAGCTTTTCATCTTTTTGCCTCATTCTTTATTTTTTAATCAATATAATTAACTTTTGAATACTTCAAAGTCTTTTACCTTTTTTTCATCAGTGAGGTAAAAATTTTTTCATCAGTGAGTGGTGAAAAATTTTATGAATACCTGAATCTAAGAAGCACAATTCTCCCATAGCTCAAATAATGCAGATTTAATGTTTTCTAGCTGCTTTGAACCCACAGGAGTGGAAGTCTAAATCATATCTTGGTATTGTTTACCAAGTTCCTATCAGCCTTTGAGGAGGTGCCCTGTTAGTCTTGATCTCTTTATGAATGCCCAGATGATGAATTCACCCAGACTCTCCTTTTCAGCTACATTTCTCTCAAGCCACCTAAGTGTTTTAAGTGTCTTTCAACAAATCATCTCGGTATCTTAATCACTTTTTTCCTCTGGTCACCCCACCTGTCAGGACCCTGGCATTGTGCCTAATGGAGGAAAAGACAGTAAATTTTCATGTAAGCTCATCAGCAGAATTTCCATTGGATTTCTAGGTGCCACCAATGGGAGTTGCAAAGTCTCCCATTACAGAAGCTAAACACACTGGGTGTTTTCAGCATTCCCAACTCCCTTGATTGGAAAACCATTACTCACCCCCTTTTTTAGATTGTTTCCCATTGCTCCGCATACCTCATTCCTCATTTCCTTTGATTCCTTTTTCTCCTTCTCTCTCTTTGACCCCTGGATTTAGTCTTCCGTCATGTCTAGCCAGCAACTTTTTAAACTAGACTTTTCTGGATTCCCCTTCTTTATTTACATAGTTCAACTTCCTCCCTGGCTCCAACGTACCTCTAATGTTTGCCTCTCTCCGGTCTTATGATGTCAATACAGTTCCAACTATATTCTAAGAGCAACACAAAAAGAGTCATTTTTTATCTGAAGGCAAAGAATCATTTGACTTTCCAATTACATCAACTACACCAAACTCCTTCTGGTATCTACCTTTCACACACTTCTGTGTTTTCTCCATTTGCTTAGGTAGCAACTCAGTTGTCTCCAAACCCCAAAGCTCACAAGAAGAAGGCAATGGGAGATGATAAAGATTACACAGGAAAATCAGGCAGCAGATGGCATGGACTTTAGTAAACCTCTGTGAACATGTACAGTTTAAATTCCAGAATTAACTTACAAAGATTTGGCCTTGGGCTGCCCCATCAGACAAAGCAAAAGCTGAGGTGAGAGGAGATCCTTCTCTGATGAAGTGAAAGGTTAATGCCATCCTTTTGTTCCCTTTGGAGGGAAGAAAGGAGAAATCTTGGAAAAATAAAAAAATGGGAAAAGAATTGTATATGGCTCAATTTTATGTAAGAGTAGCATAATAGTATCAGTTACTTTTGAAGATGGTTTCTAGCAGTAATTACAATTTTACAAATGGTGTGTGTTCAGATAGAGGGCTCTGTGAAGGGAATGACAGAGAGAAAGGCAAAATGCACTTATATCAATTAATATAATCTTGTGGGTATTCCTCCTCACTTGACAATTTCATGGCCCCAAATAGCTTGGTTTGGCTGTGTTTCCTTTTGAGAAAGAATAACTTTTGGAAAATGTTTCTGCTTTCTTTAAATGATTATAAGCAGAGAAACTTACAAAGAAGTTACCCAACTAATTTATCATAAATATCTTTAAACCAGATTATTTAGCTCTTTTTTGGAATGTTAAATTTTGAACAACTTATATATCCATTATCAAATTGACAAGACATGCAGGTTGAAAATAACCCAATCATGTTTTTGATAGTCCATCTCTATCTTTTTCCCCCCTAACTCATGAAGGTTTAGGTATAAAGTACAATCCCATTTTCCATTTTCAAGAGCATAACAAGAAGAGAAATCATGCAGCTTTGGGTGAGGAATACCCTGTTCAAAGAACTCTCTCACCGAAGTAAAAATAAAATGGCATGACTCATTGATATTAGGAACATTTTCTTCTTCAAGAGAAAACTACTCATTTGTTACTATTAATTAATAGCTTTTAACTGATTCATATAATCAGTGTTGTTAAAATTAGTATCAGATGTATTCTATTAAGACTATTTAATTGCATTTTGCCCCAATACAGTGCGTAGACCCCTAGACTTAGAGTGAAGGTTTGTGTTCATGTCTTTAGGCTGCCATTTAATGTCTGTATACTCATGAGAATGTTTTGCTTTTCATCATTTGTAAAATAGGAGTCATAACAGCCTTGAGGAGGCTGTGAGGATTGAATTTGAGAATGAATGTGGAAAATGTATTTAAACAACAACAAGAGATTTCTTTATTCACCCAACAAACATGTTTATTGAGTTCCTACTAGGTAGCAGGCACTGAGACTACAAAGATGGAAATTGAAACCCATCTCTAGGGTACTCTGCCACCCAGAATAGGCCATATCCAAACAATTAAACAATAAGATAATTTCTTTAATTAAAGTATATACAAAGTACAGGCAGGGAAGAGGAAGAAACTCAAATCTGCCTAAGAAAGACACCACCTCATGCCAGTCAGAGCGGCTAAAATGAACAAATCAAGAGACTATAGATGCTGGCAAGGATGTGGAGAGACGGGCACCCTCCTGCACTGTTGGTGGGAATGTAAACTGGTGCAGCCGCTCTGGAAAACAGTGTGGAGGTTCCTCAAAAAATTAACAGTAGAACTCCCCTATGACTTAGCAATAGCACTGCTAGGGATTTACCCAAGGAATACAGAAGTGCTGATGCATGTACCCCTATGTTCATAGCAGCACTGTCAACAATAGCCAAAACATGGAAAGAGCCCAAATGTCCATCACCTGATGAATGGATCAAGAAGATGTGGTTTATATATATACAATGGAGTGTTAGATGGCAATGAGAAAGAATGAAATATGGCCATTTGTAGCAAAGTGGATGGACCTGGAGGGTGTCATGCTAAGTGAAATAAGACAGGCAGAGAAGGACAGATACCATATGTTTGTACTCATAGGTCTAACAGGAGAAACCTAACAGAGGACCATAGGGAGAGGAAGGGAGAAGAGAGTTGGGGAGAGAGAGGGACACAAAACCTGAAGGAATATTGAATACTGAAAATGAACAGAGGGCTGAAGATGGAGGGGGAGGGGAGAAGGGGGTGATAGTAATGGAGGAGGGCACTTGTGGGGAAGAGCACTGGGTGTTATATGGAAACCAATTTGACAGTAAACTATTGAAAAAAATAGAAAGTGGAGAAGAGCTTCACAGAGGGGATAAGCATTTGGCTAACTTGAAGGATGAATAAAATTTTGCCGAGCGAACAGTGAGAATTGATCCAGGGAGAAGAAAGAGAATGTGTGCAAACACGAAAGCATAGGAGAACATGGCACACTTATAATCTAGAGCTCCAGAAAATGAGCGGAGCTGGAAGGATAGACAGAGCCGCTCTCATTATATAGGGAGCATTTGAATTTAGGATAAGGTCGGAGGAGATGAGAACTGAGGGCGGTTTCAGAGGGATTAAAGGTGAAAAACCCATGAAAGAGAATGAGAAGTAGTCACCCAGGAGTAGATGGAAAACCAGAGGAAAGTAATGCTTTAGAAGTTAATGGAGGAATCAATTTTAGGAAAAAGGAGTGGAAACTGTGTCAAATGCAACTAAGAGATTAAGTGAGAAAAATACTGAAACGTATCCACTGAACTAAAATCCCATAGATCCTTAATAACCTTAAGTGAGGATCAAGAAAGAGATGTGGAAACATTATAGTCTTGAGATGTGAATAGGAAGTCAGGAAGTGAAAATAGTATTTTCTCCCCTGTGAAGAGGAGAACAGAGGCGACTAATCAAGGGTGTTAGGGAATGGGGACTATTTCTAGCAGCTAGGCTATGAAAAGAGGGAACTGTAACTAAGGAAAATAAAACTATTAGAGGGAACATTTCAGTTCATATATATATATATGTACACTACATATCATATATGTGTACATAAGTAAGAAATGATGAATTTCTATAAAGTACAACGTGGTTTTATCAACTAAATTGTGAATATACTTATCACAGAATATGGCTGAAAAAATAAATTCTAGAAACATCAGTAAATTTTTTTTAAATTAAAGCTGGAACAGATAGCTATACATCCTTTCATTTAAGAAGCATATTGAGTATCTACTATCTGCCAATCATTGCACTGGGTCCTGGTGACAACATGGTGGGAAAGTTATACAGGGCCCCTGCCACACTCAAACTTTCATGCTCAGACTAATAATAGAAGAGAAAGATGCCAAAGAAAAAATATAAGAACAATAAGTGAAACATAATTTTGTTCAGTTCTTTCCTATATATGGAACTCCATATTCCACCTTTCAACTTTCAAATATCCAACCATCCATAAAGCTTTTAATTTTATTCCAATAGCCATTTATTAGGCATCAAATGTTGTCAGGAAATTGGCTAGTCCTAAGAAGAAACAAGAATTCAGAAGACATATATCCTGCCACCATGTGGTTTATAACTAATTGTGAAAACTGAACCTTTCAAGAGTAAAATATAATAAGGGATTCATATAAGTTTAAATGAGTGATAAAGGAGTTTTTGCAGGAGTACCATGAGTTTGCTATGATACACACAAAATATATATTTTTAATTGTTCCTTTAGTTAATTAGGATCACATGAAGTTAAAACTATAAGGGATCTTAATGATCAGGTAATCCACAAATTTACTTCACAGATAAAGAGACTAAAAGCCAGAGAAATGAAGGTCTTGCCTAAGATCCCACAAACCTAATTTTAAAAACCAAAAGTCTAGGGGCACCTGAGTGGCTCAGTTGGTGAAGTGTCCAACTTTGGCTCAGGCCATGATCTCAGAGTGGGCGAACTGAAGCTCCACATGCAGCTCTGTGCTGACAGCTCAGCGCCAGCTTCAGACCTTTGTCTCCTTCCCTCTCTGCCCCCCCCACTCTCTCTCAAAAATAAACATTTAAAAATTTTTGAAAGACTAAACAAATACTTCCATTTGCATTTGTGCAGGCATTAAAAACTAATCTGTAGATTAATGTTTAATGAAACAGGAAGATATTTCTAGTACAGGGTTAAAAATGTATTACCAATTTCCTGCAACACGCCAGTTCAAACATGTTTTTTCCTGTATTCTTAGTCCCTGCAATAGCCAACTTTAAGGTTTCTGAAGTAGACAGAGAGAATATATACATATAAACAATGAGAATTTGTTTCTTTCTAATTCTTGTATGTTACTTCTTTTACTCTTTTCAAGTTTTACTGACTGGTATATACATTTTTTTAAATTTTTAAAAAATAGTTTATTGTCAAATTGGTTTCCATACAACACCCAGTGCTCTTCCCCACAAGTGCCCTCCTCCATCACCACCACCTCTTTTCCCTCCCCTCGCTTCAACCCTGAGTTCATTTTCAGTATTCAATAGTCTCTCAAGATTTGCATCCCTCTCTTCCCCAACTCTCTTTCCCTCTTCCCCTCCCCCTGGTCCTCCATTAGGTTTCTTTCTCCTCTTCTCCTGTACATTTTAATAAAGTACTGATGGTATGCTTGTCTTCCTCCTGAGTTCAAATGCAATACTTAAAAAAAAATTTTTTTAACGATTTTTTTTTTAATTTTTGAGAGAGAGAGAGTGTGTGTGTGTGAGCTGGGGAGGATCAGAGAGAGAGGGAGACAGAGAATCTGAAGACAGGCCCCAGGCTCTGAGCTAGCTGTCAGCACAGAGCCCAATGCTGGATGCAAATCCACAAACCGTAAGACCATGACCTGAGCCAAAGTTGACTCAACCGACTGAGCCACCCAGGCGCCCCTAAATGCAATACTTTTAGTATGTCAATAATGAGTTTGATGGCTAAGGTAACTTTTTATAGATGTTTTTTATTACATTAGACAGTTTCCTTCTAATAGTTAAGTATTTCCTTCTATGTAGCTGTATTGAATTTATTAAGTGATTATTCCTGGATGTAATGAGATATCTGAATCTTTTCATCTATATCATGTACTAAATTACTTTGGTAGATCTTCCAAAGTTAATCAAACCTTCTACTTTTTTTAATCAGTTCAATTTGATTATAATATCCTTTTAAAATTTCTGGATTTCTTATAAGTGTCAAGTTGACTAAAAGGAAATATCCTAATGTTATCATCATTTAGCTTCAGCAATTATGAACATTTTGCTATTCTTATTTATTCCTCTCTCAATCCCAATTTGTTTTTTAGGGTGGATTATTAAAAATAAATCTCAGACATCGTGTCATTTCACCCATAAATATTTTAGTCTGCATCATGAACTGCTAAGGTATTTTTAAAACATGTCACAACTATTCTATTACTGTACCCAACAGAAATCATGGGAATTATTTTATAATCTAATATCTATTTTATATTCATATTGTCAGGAGAGTGTCAAAAGTATCTTTTTACATTATTGTGTTCCTCTCCAAATTATTAAACAAGACTCATATGTTTTATAAATTTTATATCATGGTTATGTCTCATAAGTCTTCTCTGTCCTATAACAGTTCTTCCCCCGCCCCCCCCCCACCAGACAGATACTCCCTTTGTTTCACAGCATAGATTTGTTGGAGAATTTGGGTCATTTGTCCTAGAATGTTCTGTCCTACAATGTTCTGGATTTGGCTCACTGTTTCTTTGTGATGTTAGTTCACTTACTTTTCTAGCCTCCACTTTTCCTGTTAACTGAAATTCAGATTTAGAAGCACGACTAAATTTAGGTTCAATATTTTAGGCAGGAATACTTCAAGGTGGTGCTGTGTCCTTCCTATTACATCACATTGTGAGGTACCAAATATCTGATTGTCTCACACTTGGTGATATGTTTGATCAGTGGACTCAGGCGGGGTCAGCCCAATTCCTCCATTGTAAAGTTCCCATCACCATTTACCTAATGGTTTTAACATCTATTCATGAGTATTTCCCACATGTATGATTTCATTTAGAGTTTCAAAATAACAATGATCTAATATGTCATTCATTTTGCATTTGTTAATTAAATTCTTTTTCATAGAACTTTCATCAACATTTAAGGTACAGTAAAATACATGTCACACAGAAAAGTCAGGATAAATGTTCATTTCTTCCCTTTATTCATTTTCAAGTTATGAGTTTTTGTCTTAGCAACCATCAATGATGGCCAATGAGGTATTTTTGGTTTGGATTTGGTGGTTTTAGTGTTACTATGGTCTTTTGGATTTTATATTTTGAGGTGTTTCAAACCAATATAGTTATTCTTTTTGTTCTCAAATCATTCCATATATGCCAGGGGGAGCCCCTTCACATTTTATCCTCTGCCCTTTGACATGATTCCATTAATCTTTAAAAGCCTTTTTACTTTCTGACACAAGATTTCCCAGGATAAGCTTATTTATTTCCTTCATAAGACATGAAGGTAGTTATTTCTCCAAGAAGCTTTTGTTAGGTAAAGTTTGTTAATATTTTAATGTGATTTTTGCATCTATATTCAAAAATGTAATTGGTCTTTTACACACACACAGAGACACACACACACACACACACACACACACAGTGATTTGTGATGTAGAAGCCTTACAAAAAATTTAAGTAATTTTTTTCTATACTCTGAAGGAATTTCAATAAGAGTGGAATTATCCATTGTGTAAGTGTTTAGTAGATTTACCTTGTAAACCTTCTTGGATGGTGATTTCTTTTTGAAATAGAATTTATTAAATCTATTTCTTTAATACTTAGTTTACCATTGAGTAAGTGTTTAGTAGATTTACCTTGTAAACCTTCTTGGATGGTGATTTCTTCATGAAATAGAATTTATTAATTCTATTTCTTTAATACTTAGTTTACCACCATCTTGTGATTTAAATAAAAGAAGTGATTTTTAATATACTGCATGGCATTTTTAGATGTTTTCTTTTGGGAGGGTTATCTCAGCACATCTGGTACAATATATTGACTCATGATTTTTTTAAGTGAGGTGGAGATGGAAGAAAAAGTTTCAATTCCCCCGGAGCCTAACTCTTCATTCCCTTTTATTGTTGAATTGTTGTGGCTTCAAAGTATTGGTTGTAAAGTCTCTTTCCTCACACAACTTCCTGTCCCATTTTTCTTGGTTTCCATGATGGCAGAATTATTTAAGACATGTTTATGGGATTTCCAACAGAGCTTTAAAATAGATGATTGGCCACAGTATGGTATCCTGGGAAATTTTTTTGTTTCTTTTCACTGATTTTTTAAACTGCACTATTCTATCTAAACTTACTAAATCTTTTATAAAACTATAGAATTTGAATAGTTGGCACATTACAGCAATGAGCAAAAAAAAAAAAAAAGGAAAAGGATTTGGCCATTGAGCAAGGGGCCATGAGATGTTTGTAAAGTTGGTATTTTTAATTGGTTCTACAAAAGAGATTTTCTCAGCAGTTGACTATTCAAATATGACTGCAGTAAAGTCTCTGAAGCTCGTACTATAAAATTCTGTCACTTCATCAATTTTAAATTCTAATTCTTCAAAAGAGGTTTATGCTTCAAAGAAACTAAATCTGAGATGCCACATAAAGTATCCTATTTATCAACATCTGGCATATATAGATTGTTTTCTCTATTGATTGGTTCAAAAAATTATTGTAGTGGAAACATAACCTTTTAATAAAATGAGAATATCTTCTTTATATTCAGATAATGGATTTTTTTTGCCACATAAACAGCTTCTATTAATCATATTTTAAGAAGAAATAAGGGCCTCCATTTCTGCAAAGATAGGGTAACAGAAGCCAAGTTACTCTTATGCCTGAAACAACCCAAAACAAACAAAGTATATGAAACAGGAGCTTGCAAGACACTAGATATCAAAGATGGATGGATAAAGCAACTGTGACCTCTCAGTAATGGTAAACAAAGTGAGCTCCGCATCTACTTCAGCTTACAGCCTCAGGAGGGATTCTAGGCTATGCGCAGGGAATAAGAACCTGGGCAGAATCTGGCAAGTTCCCTGCTTTGAGAAGATGATGTCTGATTTGGGAAGACAAGATTCAGTTCACAGGCTAGAGTACCAAGGGAAGAAAAGTCTGCGTAGAGAAGGAACTCCAGTGCAAAGAGCGTCACCTGAGCATCCAGCGAAGTAATAATCAGTGCCTGTATGTGAAAAAACTACTCACTAACAGGAAAAGAATTCCCTGAAACGATTGGGGAGAAGAATACCTGGCACTCACACAGAGTGGGAACTTCTGCCTATTCCCACAAGCCAGACTGGAAAAACCTCAGAATTTGCTGGCCTTGGGTAGAGTGCTAGAAAAGTCTGACCTCAGTAATAGGCAACAATTAGCTTTAGTCTAAGCACAGCTGTGGTTCCGAATAACAAATTTTAAAAGCAAGACTCAGAAGGGTCAAATGGATTCCAAATAACTTAACCTAGAATGAAGCTTAAGAATGTTTACATAAATTTTGTCACCTGCGTGACTCAGTAGGTTAAGCATCTGATTCTTGATTTCAGGTCAGGTCATGGTCTCACACTTCATGAGATCGAGCCCCACATATCACTCTGTGCTGATAGTGAGGAGCCTGCTTAGGATTCTTTCTCTCCCTCTTTCTCTCCCCTCCCCCTCCTACATTCTCATCCTCTCTCTCCCTCTCTCTCTCTCTCTCTCTCTCCCTATCTCAAAAAAAAGAAATAAACCTTAAGAAAAAGAATGTTTACATAAATAAAAAAATTTCCAGTACCCAACAAGGCAAAAGACACAATGTCTGGCATCCAACCAAAAAATGAGCAGCTGTGGAAAGAAGGAGGGAAATACAACCCATTTAAAAAAAAAAGGAGCAAAATCAAACTCAACCAAGAATCAACACAGATGTTAACATTAGCAGACAAATGTATTAGAAGTTTTTATAATTATATTTCATGTTTTAGAAAAATGAAGTAGAAACAGGGAAGATAAAAAGAACTCAATCAGATTTCTAATGATAAAAACTGTAATACCCAAGATGAAAGGTCCCTTGGATGGGATTAGTAACATATTAGATATTGCAAAAGAAAAAAAGTAGTCAACCTAAAGATACACTAATATCCAAAATGAAATTAAGTGAGATGTAGGGGCACCTGGGTGGCTCAGTCGGTTAAGCCTCTGCCTTTGGCTCAGGCCATGATCTCACACTCGTGGGTTTGAGCCCCACTTAGGGCTCTGTGCTGACAGCTCAGAGCCTGGAGCCTGCTTCCGATTCTGTGTCCCCCTCTCTCTCTACCTTTCCCTGCTCATGATCTGTCTCTCTCTGTCTCAAGATGAATA
The DNA here is from genome assembly GCF_006229205.1 of Suricata suricatta. Taxonomy (NCBI): domain Eukaryota; kingdom Metazoa; phylum Chordata; class Mammalia; order Carnivora; family Herpestidae; genus Suricata; species Suricata suricatta. The sequence goes on along the minus strand of NC_043712.1, from coordinate 49,409,346 downwards.
AAACATTTTAAAAAATAATAAAATTAAATTTAAAAAAGAGATGCAGAATTTTAAAATTAAAAAGACAAAGCAACAGTTGATGAGAATAACTTTAAGTAGCCTAATATACATGTAATTTAGATTCTTGATAACAAGATTGGGTGGAGAGGAAATGCTGTTTGAAGAAATAATAACTAGAATTTATTCAAATTTGAGTAGAAAAAATATATATCTGAGAATCTCAACAAACTCTGAGCATAAATAACATGAAGAAAGCTATACAAAGCACATGATAATCATTACAAATCAGAGTCAAACAGAAAATATTAAATACAACCATAAAAAATGACATTTGACAGAACATATCAGAAGAAATGACAGAAAAACAAAGGTAAAAAAAACATAGCAGATTTTCTCATCATAAACAATATCTACAAGAAGACAATGGACACATATATTTTATTTTTTTTAGCTGTTTTTTAAATAGTTTATTTTCAAAGTGGTTTTCATATAACACCCAGTGCTCTTCCCCACAAGTGCCCTTTTCCATTACCACTGCCTTCCTTCCCCCTCCCCCTCCAACCCTTGGTTCCTTTTCAGTATTCAATAGTCTCTCAAGGAAGGCAATGGACACATATATTTTAATACTGACATTAAAATGTGTCAATCTTGATCTCCATACCTAGTAGAGTATTTTTCACAAACGAATGTGAAGTAAAGCTTTTTCACAAAAGCTGAAATAAGTCATCATGAGTAAACCCGCAGTCCAGTAAATGTTAAAGGAAATAAAAAAGAATAAAAACTATACCAGGTGGAAATAGGAAACTGCACAAAGGACTAAAGAGTAGTAGAAATAGTAACTACATGAACAAATATGAAATATTTTTCTTATTCTTTAAATATTACAGAGGATAATTGACTAACTGAAAACATTATAATGTGGGGTTTATAACAGGAAAACATAAAAATATGTCAACAATAGCATAAAAGTCAGGAAAAGAGAAATAAGGGTATATTATTGTAAGCTTCTTATGCTATTTCATTACTAGTATGATATCACTTGAAGATTAACTGTGAGAAGTTAAAGATGTATATTATAAATTCTAAAACAATAACTAAAATAAACAAAGGATTATGTTAGCCAACAAAGAAGATGAAAAAAAATTATGAAAAATAATCAAAAGGGAGGCAGAAAAAATAAAAACAACAAAGAATTAATGAGGTAAACATAAAATTAATAGCAAGAGTATAGAAATAAATCTAACCATAATCATATGAAATTAAACCCCTCAACATACCACTTAATAGTAGATATTGTCAAATTGGATGAAAAAGCATGACCCACCCATATGGTGTTTACAAGAAGTACACTTTAAATAGAAAAACAAATATGCATAAGATAGAGGAATAGAAAAAAATACACTATGCTAACAGTAATCAAAAGGAAGCTAGAGTGAATATATTAATATCAGATAAAATAGATTTCAAACTAAGAAATATTACCAAGAATAAATAATGTCATTTCTTAATGATAAAGGAGTAAATTTATTAGGCGGACATAACAATCCCATAGAGCATCTAATTAAAAAAAAAAAAAACTCCAAAATGCATGAAGCAAAAGCTAGATAAAACGGGGGGAAATGAAATAAGACTAAATCCAACAAAACATGTATAACATCTTTTTGTCAAAAAGTAAAAAATGTTGATGAAAGAAATCAACTAAGACCCAAATAGATGGAGAAACATAGCTTGTTCATGGAAAAGAATACTTAACATAGTAAAGATATTAATTCTCCCCAAATTGATCTATAAGTTTTATGCAATTTCAGTCATAATCTAAGGAAGATTTCTTTTATTTTTTCTAACGTTTATTAATTTTTGACAGAGAAAGAGTGCGAGCTCTGGGGAGGGACAGAGAGAGAGAGAGAGACAGAGAATCCAAGATGGGCTCTGTGCATGAACCGTGAGATCATGATCTGAACTGAAGTTGGGCACTTAATCCACTTACTGACTGAGCCACCCAGGCATCTCAAGATTTCTTAAGTTTATGGACAAGATGACTCTAAAATGTATGTAGAAAGACAAATGAATTAGAGCAGCTGAAACAACTTTAAAAAGAACTAAAGTTGGAAGAATTGCCTTACCTGGTTTTAATACTTACTATAAAGCTTCAGTAATGAAGACAGTGTGGTATTGGCAAAGAGAAGAACACATACATCAATGGAACAAAATGCAAAGTTTAAAATTAGACCTGTACAAACAGGACCATTTGATTTTTGACAAAATTGCAAAGCAATTCATTGAAGAAAGAATAAACTTTTTAACATATTCTGTTAGAAAAAAATTGGACACATATTTTTTTTAAAAAACCCTTAACCTAAACCTTATGCCTTATGTAAAAATTAACTAAAAATGGATTATATATCTCAGTGTAAAAGGTAAAACTATAAAACTTTCGAAAGAAAACAGGGGAAAATTCTTGTGACCTATGATTAGGCAAAGAGTTCTTAGACATGATACCAAAAGCACAATCTATTAAAAATAAAGATTAATAATCTTTATCAAATACTAAAATGTATTGCTTTTCTAGTCTCAGTAGGACTGCTGAGTATTTACTCTAAAGAAATAAAAACTTATGTTTGCACAAAAACCTATATAAAAATACTTACAATAGCTCTGTTCAAGATTACCCCAAATTGCCTAAGATATCTTCAACAGAGGAATGGGTAAGCAGACCAGTACATCTGTACCATGGAATATTAATCAGAAGTAAAAAGAAATAAACTGTTGGTTTATGTAACAACTCTAATGGATAACAAAGGCAATATGCTGAGTTAAGGGAGCCAATTTCAAAAAGTTACACACTGTAAGATCCCATTTATTTGACATTCTTAAAAAAACAATCAAGAAACCGATTCCATTCACAATTGCACAAAAAACCATAAAATACCTAGGAATAAACCTAACCAAGGATGTAAAAGACCTATATGATGAAAACTATTGAACACTTATGAAAGAAATTGAAGAAGATACCAAGAAATGGAAAAACATTCCCTGTTCATGGATCAGAAGAATAAACATTGTGAAAATATCATTACTAACCAAAGCAATCTACACATTCAATGCAATCCCCATCAAAATTGCACCAGCATTCTTCTCAAAGCTAGAACAAGGTATCCTAAAATTTGTATGGAACCACAAAAGACTCCGAATAGCCAAAGTTATATTGAAGAAGAAAACCAAAATGGGAGGCATCACAATCCCAGACTTTAGCCTCTACTACAAAGCTGTCATCATGGTTTTGGCACAAACCCAGACATATACACCAATGGAATAAAATAGAGAACCCAAAACTGGGCCCACAAATGTATGGCCAATTAATCTTTGACAAAGCAGGAAAGAGTATCCAATGGAAAAAAGACTGCCTCTTTAGCATGTGGTGCTGGGAGAACTGGACAGCAACATGCAGAAGAATGAAACTAGACCACTTTCTTATGCCATACACAAAAATAAACTCAAAATGGCTGAAGGACCTGAATGTGAGACAGGAAACCATCAAAACCCTCGAGGAGAAAGTAGGAAACAGCCTCCTTGACCTCCACCGCAGCAATTTCCTACTCGACACATCCCCAAAGGCAAGGGGTATGAAAGCAAAAATGAACTATTTGGACCTCATCAAGATAAAAAGCTTCTGCACTGTGAAGGAAACAATCAAGAAAACTAATAGGCAACCGACAGAATGGGAAAAGATACTTGCAAATGACATGTTAGATAAAGGGCTACTATTCAAAATCTACAAGGAACTCACCAAAGTCCACACCCAAAAATGAATAATCCAGTGAAGAAATGGGCAAAAGACATAAACAGACACTTCTCCAAAGAGGACATCCAGATGGCCTACAGGCAAGTGAAACGATGCTTAGCATCACTCATCATCAGGGAAATACAAATCAAAACCACACTGAGATACCACCTCATGCCAGAGTGGCTAAAATGAATAAATCAAGAGACTATAGATGCTGGCAAGGATGTGGAGAAATGGGCACCCTCCTACACTGTTGGTG
>NC_043712.1:49340244-49405203 GCF_006229205.1 Suricata suricatta | reverse complement strand
TATATACATATGTATATATACACACAATGGAGTGTTAGATGGCAATGAGAAAGAATGAAATATGGCCATTTGTAGCAAAGTGGATGGACCTTGAGGGTGTCATGCTAAGCAAAGTAAGTCAGGCAGAGAAGGACAGATACCATGTTTGCACTCATAGGTCTAACAGGAGAAACCTAACAGAGGACCATGGGGAGGGGAAGGGGGAAAGAGTGTTGGGGAGAGAGAAAGACACAAAACCTGAGAGACTATTGAATACTGAAAATGAACTGAGGGTTGAAGGGGGAGGGGAAGGGGGAAGGGAGGTGATGGTCATGGAGGAGGGCACTTGTGGGGAAGAGCACTGGGTGTTATATGGAAACCAATTTGACAATAAACTATTAAAACAAAACAAAACAAAAACCCAATAAGGGTAAGCAGAGGTTGAGGAAGAGGTCAGATGAGGAACTGGAATTTTATCAGCAGAGGTGAAAACTGAAACCTTACAGAAAAATGAGCACCTGGAGGAAGAAATGCAGAGAAAGAGGTCACTCATTATTGAATTCCTTCCCTGGCTCCATCTCTTAATTTTCATCCACTCTTCCACTGGACTGGGTGGGAAGCATGACTGACACTATTTTACTTATTTTATTTAGACATGTTTAACATTATGAGTACAGATTGCCATTTTATAACATAGAAAATGCACAAAATGTGCAGTCCTGGGTTTAAATCCTGGCACTATGACTTAGTACCTGTATGATATTGGACAACGGAATCTTTCAGAGCTGCCCTTCTCACCATTAAGACTAGAATGATGATAACTTATAAGAATTTCACAGTAATATAAATGAAGTGTGTAGTAAAATGGGTGTTTTATAAATGGTAGTTATTAAAAGTACAGCATAGGTACTCAAATGTAGTACTCTATCAATTTGATAACAGTTTATTGTGGAAGTAGACCATTATAAATGGTCAAGAATTTCAGAATATAATATTTGCAAGATGTTTCTTTCATCAGATTTTACTAGGTAATACTAGCAGAGTCATTTTAGTATTAATTACCTGAGTCCTGAAACTGGTGATAGCTTTGTGATTACAGAATGAAGTAGAATAATGGTAGTCATTTAAACATTATACTGCCTATATCTGTTAAAGTGTCATAAAACTGACACCTTATAACTGCATCCGGCTCATCTCCATTTCATTCCTCCCCAGTTTCCTATAAACTCTCCCTGGTGGTTTTCTTTAGGTAAAAGTGCAGTATATTCTGGCTATTGAATGAAACCTTATCCACATACAAGCAACCTTAACCACTGGGAAGAATATTTAGAATATTTGCCATTTTCTGACTTTTGGTGAGGTCCCTAAAATTTTAAGTCATATCAAAATAGCCTCTGTCTCTCTGACGAATTATCCAACATCTCCCATGAGTGTTACATACACATCACTGAATTCCCTTATTCTAAATCAGGAACTATACATTGACTTCTTTCTGAATAATGCTAAGCATGTTTCTATGGCATTTGGACCCATCCTTTCTCTGGTATTTATGTGGTTTCCTTAACATCCCTCTTTTTAACAATAGAAGCCATGGTCCTGCCTCTGCTTTCCTGAACCTCAGCTTTCATCCACATATATGCTATGTTTCAGCTACTGCAGCTACTCAAGTGCATTGTGCCCCCTTCTTCCTCGATGCCATTACCCATCATGCTCTACTATAAAGAATATCTTGTCTATGTGAAAAACAACTGAGCCATCCCCTGGGAAAACTTCCTGGGTGTTCATCAAAGGATTCACTTTTTCTTCCTTCCTGTTCTATAGTGTTTGGTTCAGCCTCTATCATATCCCTTATATTGCTGGGTAACTGATTGCTTTCTTGTTTATCTTCCCTTATCTATTTCCTTGTGGATAAAGACTTTATCTTGCTTCTTTTTGTATTCCTAATACCCATACCAGTGTCTTGCACGGAAAAATAATATTTAAAGGCTATAAAGTGACCAAATAAAATTCCTTGCCCTCTAAATTTTTTTCTCAAGTTTAACAAGAGCACCAAGTTATTAAATAGGGTTAATTGTAGAACCTTCTGGATTATCCCACTTGTGCCTTCCAGACATTGGTGTGTCCTATGTCTAAGACCTTTGTGTAGGATATAAAAACTCCTTCATGTTGTGGTGGCCAATTTCTTTGATTTCTGTCCCCTTCCTGGAAATCTCTTTAATTAAATTTTCCAAGTTCTTTTGCTAGTGACCTAAAGGCCCCAAGGGATTACGTGTGTAGGAACTAACCTGGCTTTGAGCCTAAAAATGGTTTATTGCTTCAGGGAGAGAAATTACTTTCTGGACAATTTAAACTGGATTTTCTTTCTGTGTATGTTTTAGACAATAATGGAAAAAATCATAAATTAACCAGAACCTAGGAAAGAGGGCTTTACACTTGCTGTATGGCATAGGTCACCTGTGTAGGAAATGTGCATTTTAAGATATGCCAACAAAGACTTGATTACCCTGTAGTCTCTGGTCCAACTGATACCCCCTTAGATCCTCACTCCCATCTCCATTTATAATTAAACACATAAAAACATATGCACTCACTGTCTGTTTCTTTGACATATCTTGAGACAAAAGTAGCTTACATGAATGCATTATTTATTCATTCAACAAGTATTAAGTGAAAATCTGCTAGAGGTAAGCCCTATACTAGGCAGTTGGAGGGATTTGGTTCCTTGAGGACAAAGGTCACAATTCGCAAAATAAGAAATATATCTAAAACAAGATTTTTTTTTAAAGTGCCGCCATGCCTATGAGAAGTACAGGGATGTGCTGTTGGAGGTCAGAGGAAGGGAAAGGCACATTTGTCTGAGTTGTGTGATAGAAGATTGAGAGCTGAAACCAAATCTTCTTGCAAAATGAGTAGGAAATCCATGGCTTACTTGCAATGTAGGGACAGAACAGGATGGTTTCCATGGCCTTTTAAAAGAATTTGAAGATTTAAAATATACACATATCTTCTTCAGTCCCACACTTCCTATCTTCAGTTTTCCAGTATAAGGTTAAAATAAACATATCCTTTAATAACATTTATTCTCCAACTCTTTATCCTACAGACTAATGAGTACAATTTCAGTATGTTGATAATGCTTCTAACGGGCAAAAATGTAGCTCAACATGAGAACATTTGAACTACTTATTCAAAGATATGCTAAATTTAACCTCAAAAAAATTATTACTTCATTGGTATCTCTGAATGTTTTCTAAAATAGGATCAATTTCCTTCAGTCTGGAATGTTTTAGATATGGCCTGGCTTAATGGCGAAGGAGTGAACAAGAGCTGAGCTGTTAATGACCTTCCATTTCAAGACTCTCTGATGACCCTCCCAGCCAATCAAAGCACAAGCAAATGAGGCTGGAAAACAATCGCCCTGTTGAACTCATGCTGTAAGGAAAGTCATGCAGTGCCCAGAGACAGGCAGTGAATACTCTTGGCTAAGCACTGTGCTACGCTAAGGTACTAGAAAGATGAATCTTGTACAGTCCCTGTGAGAGCACACATAGCTTAGTGGGGCAGGAATGAGCATACGTTACCGTAAATTAAGACATAAGCTCATAAGAAAAGTGACAATTACTGTGGAGTAGGCAATTTTCTGAGAAAGCTGGTGTAGAAATGATGGTATTTGATTTTGAATAATAAACCTTAACTTTGGAAAAAATAGAAGAATTAAAATACCAAACATATATGTGGAGAGGAAAGCCCTACCCACTTTGTCTTGCTTATTACAAAGAACTAAGATGGTTCATTCATAGTCTGGAAAGAGATCATCTTTCTGTTGGTGGTTTTTGTTGAGCCATTTGAATACACCTATCTAGGCTCATGTATATTCAGGGTGAGCCTTATTATCAATCAGAATCTTGAGATTTTAAGAGGTCTTCTTAAGCACCCCTTTCTGACCCATCATACTTTGACACCATCATGGTATGTGAAACTCCATCATTCTTCATCATTCAAAGATTGTACCTTGATCTTCAGTTGATTTCTTTTCTAAATACCCCTCAGAAAGTATTTGGTTGACCACTATCGTTTGGATATTAGTTGGCAACTGCCTGGAGAGAAGTCTAAATTATTAAAAAGAAGAATTTCAGCCTCTAAAAATACTACTGGAAATGCTAAGAAGAGTTATGGGAGCTGAAATTGGGAGTTGATAATTCCAAATTGGAATTGCTCTACAATTTGGCTATACGGGTTCACATGTATTTGATTTCCCTCCCTCCCTTCATCCCTCTTCTTACCTAAAAAAAGGATGGTAAAATAATTGGAGTCATGGGAGTTCCCATATTAAGAGTGGAGCAAGCTGGAAGAATGTGTATAAAATGCACACGTGTGATCTTAGCAATGCCACTTCTTAACTGATTTTGCTACTCTATTTAAGAGTGTTGCTCTGCCAACATGCCTCCCAAAATTATACTCTTAGATAAGCAGCAGCAGTTTATGAATCCCCAACCTTTTCTAAAATATCCAAGAAAACTTCCAAATCCTGAGATAATTTGGGAAAAATTTAAAAATCAATAAATAAAAATAAATAAAAGCCAGCTTCTTACTTTACTATGGCCCTGACTTTGGTTGAATATAGTTCTTAGTTGCACAGAAATATTTCTAATTGGGTTAAAAAAGAAAATTTTATAAAACCAAGGTAGGGCAAAGGTGTTATTACTGGAACAGGAGACCATTGATGAAAAATTTCCCAGAAAAATTTTTACCCATCTGAGATAGATGGAACTTCAGCATCACATGTATTGTGCATGTGTTTTTTTCTCCCTTAATATACTTCATTTATTCCACAAAAGGTGTGGCTACAGAATTCCTAACTGGAACCTTTTGGTGAAGGGACACTAACCCCTAAAGTCCTCAGAATCATAAACAGACCAGATGTGATGGCCTTATTCATAGTAGTACTTGGTTAAGAACAAAAGCCCAGGGATGAGAGGGAGAATCCTCGCCAAGGGGTCAGCCCACCAGCTCGTGATGATTTATCCAGGAAGTCTCCATAACCCAAGGGAGTAAAGAGCTAGCATAGAAGACAGCTTGTCACATAGCAACTTTTCATCTTGCATGCAAGTTATTTCGCTTCCCTAAAGAATACCCACATTTTCAACTCACCTTAAGTTAGACTGGCATGTAATTTCCTCAGGATAAGAAAATACCATGCCAAAGGGCCATGCAAAACTCAGTATTTCTTTTACCTTTTGGAATTCAGCTTCTTGACTTCTTGGTGGCAACCATAATTGTGAATAATAAGAGATATTATTGCTGATTATGGTTAAGAGTCTTTCTAAGCATTTAAACACACTTCTGCTTCTCAAATGATGAGTTTAGGTAATCTGCCAATTAAGTCACAGACTTAATTAGTGCAGGTATACGGCTCGAAGCCCAGCAGTCCTATAGTCAACCACCAGGTCATTCTGTCTCCCGTGAGGAAACTGAGGCCCACAGACATTTCTACTTGCCTGAGGTCACTTGGCAAGCTGGACTCATACCTGAGTCTGAATCCAGAGCCTACACACTTGCTAAATATTTTGAAATGAGTAGCTCCAACCCTTAAGTAAAGAAAGAATAGGCAACAGTTTATCTCTTTATTTTTTCCAGGAGGGGTTATTTCTTAATCAGATTAATGTTACAAAAGATTTTATTATGAGGCTTAGAGAACTGTAGTATCTTGAAAACATTTTTATCACTTGATGTATGCATCTCATAGAAGAGCTTGCTCTGAAATTACATCTCTCTTGAAAGACTTGAAACAGAATGGCTACATTGGTGCTTTTGGGATTATTGTGCCCCAATGGCCTTTTCTTCCACCTGTTAGTCTAAGACGTATTTTGGAGCAAACTGGAAAGACTTGGAATTAAATAAATCTAAAACCCAGTGTACACATTTCTTAATAAAGAATGGATTTGGTAATTATCAGTTTGGGTTAGGAAGATTGAAGTTTAGATTTGTAGTCATCGAGTTGCTCAATTGCTGAATAGAGATATACTCAAATACACTTTTGCTAGATGTTTCCATGGATCATTCTAGCGATAATTCCTATATTTGGGGGAAGAAAAATTTGATAGGTACCAAAACCATGTCGTGCAGCTCTGTCACAGGTATATGTTGTTAAAATAGAAGTGCAGTTTATATCAAAGCAGGCAATAATTTTAATTTACTTTATTAAAAATATTAGGTATAGAAGGTAAATAAAGTATTCAGCAGAGATATGATTTTTAAAAATCCCCATAATTGCGTGCCTGTTGGATTACAAAACCCTTCTTTCAGTGCAACTGAACGTGAAACTGGAGTAACTACCTTTGCCCACGATGTTCTCTCGCGCTTTTAAAATCTCAAATGTTCGTGCTCAGGCAGGAACCCAGGACCTGCCTTGAGGCTGAAAGCTTCAGAAGTAAGCACAGAGCCTTCCAGGTTACTTTTTTTCGAAACCTTTCAATTAGCTAAGAAGTTTGCTGAAGCTTGTGGCTAAGTGTTGGCTCTCCTTTCTAAAGTGGTGACTGTGCCTTCCACGCCATTCAAAGTGAATTTACAGATTTTGAAACCCCTCTCGTTTCCCATGACTGTTCAAGTGGCAGTGGTTTACGCTCAGTACATGGCAACAAGTAGGGTCCCCAGCCTCTTTCTGTGCCTAGTCCAGGTCTTTGATGCCTCATGCTGCCAAGTTCTACAAGTGCTGGAGCTGTCAGGCAGCTGGCCACCCTCCTTCTCTACCTACCCCCCGCCCCAGTATGTTATTTCTTGAGGGTTACCTTTTGTTTTCAACATCTTATAGTCATCCAAGCATAGTAAAGCAATTTTAGATCATTATATACTTTTTGCACAATACTCAACTGCCTTTTATGAAATCTGTTATTGACCTGGCATTGTACTTGGGACTAAAGAGAATACAAAAGATATGTAACATGGTTACTGAAGCTTGTAAGCATCTCTCTCATTTTCAAGTAAAAAAATATCATCCATACATGACAATTGCATGACATCATAAGTCAGAACACAACAAAACAGTAGCATCTAAATAAGAGAAGGTAAATTATACCCTATATAAAAATGAGGCAATATACATGATTTTTGACCATTTCAACTGTATTTTTCTTTAAAGTGCATAAATGAAAAGCCTCAGTGCTTTTGAATGCCTTCTTTCTTACTCATTCTGATCTTTAGCGTGTAATCCATAAAAGGCCATTGCTCCTCCATAAATCTACTTTAATTCAAAGCATAACTCTCAAAGCTCAAAACTGAGCAGATTAGCTATTGCTGCTCCTCACTGAAATTGTCGGTGTATAAACATCTCCCTTGGGTCACAACTGTAATCAGCATAAAAATAAATCAGAAGTCCGCTATGAGTTCCAATGATTTATCAATGAGTTTTTTAATGGTGTGTGTCTGAATTATAGCATTTTTGTGAACCCCACCACTGATTGCTATTTTCATAAGTTCATAACATTTTTAGTATACATAAATATACATGCACACACATGTGTATTTGCATCTATAAATTTTGCATTTCATAATGGCATATTCTTTGCCACTAGATCAGCTACACTATTTTTGGAAACATTACTCTCTTTACTTAAAAATCATAACCTCTTAGTCAATCTAAGTATGACTTCATAACTTTTATAGCTTTCACCTATGCTTTTGCAAACCCTTATTGTGATTGCAAAATAGCGCTGTGGTTAAAAAGAAAGCTACTTCTCACAACATACCCTAAAAATGCTTTGGGTTTCTCTTCGGTGTTGAGATCATGATGTGGCTGAAGTGTTTTGTGGGCTAGTGTGTGAGCAGATAATCCAGGAGGTTACATAAAGGTGTGTGTTTAAATTAAACTGAAATCTTAACTCTATTTCTTCTCCGGCCACTAATTAAATTAATGTTGAATCACTCAGAACAATGCTTTCAAAGGTCCCTCTGCCCTGGAAAAAAGATTAACAGTAATTTAAAATGCAGAACATCATTAATTTTATTCATTAGGCTCAAGTAATTCTCTTACTAATTCATCATTCTCCTTCAGGGTGGGGGATGTTCTAAAAGTTTTGTTTCTGTTTTTAAATGCGAAGGTTTCTTCTCCTTCGTTAGGTGAAATTTCATTTTAACTTCCTATTGATCCAATTGTAGTAGAAGTTTTAAAGCAGGGCTTCTTAAAAGTTTATAGACATGGGGGGTGGGGCGCCTGGGTGGCTCAGTCAGCTAGGCATCCGACTTCTGCGCAGCTCATGATCTTATAGTTTGTGAGTTCAAGCCCTGCATCAGGCTCTGGGATGACAGCTCAGAGCCTGGAGCCTGCTTCAGATTCTGTGTCTCCCTCTCTCTCTGCCCCTCTTCCTTCCCTCTCTCTCTGCCCCTCTTCCTTCCCCCTCTCTCTCTCTCTCAAAAATAAGTAAAAACATTTTTTAAAAAAAGATATGGTAATCACCTTGCTATGTCTCTGAATGGTACATACTGATTCAGAAGGTCTGGAATGAAGCCTGGAAGTCTACAGGCTTAACAATCAGCAAGCGATGCACTCTGAACAGCAAGATTTTAAAGTACCATAAGTATGTATTGTTGCAAGAGTCCATCAATAGCATGATTTTTCTGTGACCCACACTGTCTTCCTAGGATATATTTTCCCACATTCCCCTTCTTATGCCCACTTCAGCGATTCTTTCTCCATATTGCTTAGGTAGAAGCTGCCAATCCAGAAGAACCGCTCAGTAAACCTTCTTTTTTTAATTTTTTTTACACTTATTTAGTTTTGAGAGGCAGAGCACAAGCGTGGGAGGGGCAGAGAGAGAGAAGGAGTCACAGAATCCAAAGCAGGCTCCAGGCTCTGGACCTCGGGCTGTCACCACAGAGCCTGATATGGGGCTCCAACTCATAAACTGTGAGATCATGACCTGAGCTGAAGTCAGATGCTCAACCCGACTGAGCCTCCCAGGTGCCCCCCTCAGTAAACCTTCTTAGGGAGTTGGAACTAATATGATTCTAACCTTTTTCCAGGTGAGTGTCATATAGACTTTGAACCTGTAGCTGTGTGTTGAAAATTAAAATATGCTTTAGATCCATACATTTCAGTAGTTTAATGTGACCCCCGCAGTCTCACCCCCAAATGACCTGTACTATTTCACTGACTCCCCAAGTATCACAGAACTAAAAGCAGCTCTGTGAACTGCTTTCTACCAGGGATCCTGAGACAAGGCCAATGCCAGGACAATGGCTGTTCTAGTCCCCACATGACCCCTTGCACCAGGTGCACACCCTCCAGCTACAATGAAAATTGTGCATCTCAAAGGGGGAAATGTTTGCTGAATGTTCTTGAATAAGAGAAGCAAGAAAGCAATGTGATTTGTACCACTAAGCAATACTTATGAGGACTATTAGGGCAGGAGATGGGCTCAGATAGGTAACCCTATATGGTTTAGCCATAAATTGTCTATACAGACATAAAATAGCAGGCTGAATGAGGCATGCCACATTTCCATATTTTAGTTCTCCACAGGGATGGTGGAGAAATGGTGCCAAACTTTCAAGGTGGGTGCACTAATTATTAATGCCAGGCAGACTGTGCAGGCCAGCTTTGCCGAATAATTGAATAATTGTAACATGTTCTCCACCAGGCGTACACATGTGCCATACCTGAGCCAACGGCCTCTAGTCACCCACCAGATGATGTCAAAGAAATAGATTTCAATTAAGACAGACTTTGGGGGGCACCTGGGTGGCTCAGTCGGTTAAGCCTCCGACTTCAGCTCAGGTCAGAGCTCACGTTTGTGGGTTCAAGCCCCGCGTCAGGCTCTGTGCTGACAGCTAGCTCAGAGCCTGGAGCCTGCTTCCGGTTCTGTGTCTCCTTCTCTCTCTGCCCCTCCCCCTTTCATGCTCTGTCTCTCTCTGTATCAAAAATAAATAAAACATTAAACAATTTTTTATAAAAAAAAAAGACAGACTTTGGGGCATCTGGGTGGCTCAGTCAGTTACACATCCTACTTTTGATTTCAGCTCAGGTCACAATCTCATGGTTCTTGAGATCAAGCTCCGCCTAGTGCTCTGTGCTGACATCACAGAACCTGCTTGGGATTCTCTTTTTCCTTTTCTCTCTCTGTCTCTGGCTCTCCCTCATTTGCCCTCTAAATAAATAAATAAGCATTAAAAAAAACAAAAGACAGACTTAGGGGACCAGCTTAAGTTCAGAAATACCCTGGAGGTGTTTTTATTCATTGAGATGTTGAGTTTATAAGTCCAGAATACAAATGCAAAGGAACGCTGGTTAGATGACTTGTAAGTCAGAGGCAAATCCCATAAAATATCCCATTTGTGGAAGAAGCTAAACATAAGCTCATGTGGCCCATTATTCACAAGTCTATTTTGGATTAATCTTGGGTGTTCATTCAGAGATAATTATAAGCATCCTCTGAGATGATTAAAGTCCCAGATTCTGAGGATTTAGAACAAACTTCACTGGGTATAAGAATTTGTGTAAGGGACACTATCCTAGAAACTCCAAATCTTATTTGCTGGAACCAACAACAGAGGTCATTAGTCCAAACTCCCACTCAAAGCTGGAATCCTCTCTACCACATTCCTTGGCAGATGCTCATCCAGCCTGTGCCTGAACATTTTCCAGGGATGGGAAACATTCTACTTTTTGAGAAAATGCATCCCATAACGACAACTCCAGCATTAAAACATTCTCTCAAATAATGAAGCCCAAATTTGCCGTTGTTAAATTTCTACCCTTTGCTCCAATTTCTGCTCTATGGAACTATAAAAGACAAGTCTTCACCTTCTAACACCTTGATGAAGCAAACCTCTCAGCTGCCCCGAAGGCTTCTCTGTTTCAATTACATAGCCTCAGTTCCTCCATCTTTTCTTCTTATGACCAACCCTTACTCACCCATGTGAAAAGATGATCAGCATTCTAAAAAAACCCAAGGACTGAACTGAATCATAATAAAGTTATCAAATCCAGTGCTGATGAAGCAGAACTAGTGTTTTGGTAAGTTGGGGTTTTATTTTTATTTATGTGGCATAAAATTGCAAATGTCTTTTCACCAGCCACATGATCCTGCTTTCACTGAGATTACAGAAAAAAAAAGATCGACATGCTTCACATAAAAAATAGCAAAACTGGTCTTTCCTTCATTTGATACTGGATAATAGATTTTCCTTTTAATCTAATTTTAGAATCTAACATATATCACTTTAAGGAGGCCAGCTCATTAATTTTGGCCTGTTGTTCCAATTGATCAAGAGTTTTTGTTTTAGCTTCTCATTTTAGCTGGGTGCTAACCAGAGATTACATTAAAAATATCTTCCGTGTCTTTAATCAAATCATGATTGAAAATCAAAGATGACTGAGTCTTTCACACCTCTATATTGGCATTGATTTACTAGTTTCACTAGACCTGGCAGAGAACCCAGAACACAGCAACTGCTCAATAAATATTGTTGAATGGAATAAACAAATTTTCAGCCATCTGTGTAAGTTTCAACTAAAATTTCATGTGGTTCATATTGTTCTATCTTGCCCACTACTCATTACAAAAGATTATCAAATATTTTGCTAAAACCAAACAGTTATATACTATAAATGAGTAATAGATTGAATGAGTAGACTCAAAATCTAGTACTTATTTGCTCTGGGCCTTAGATAACCTTTTTTTTTTTTTTTTTGGTCTTTGTTTCCACAAGAGAATTATCTACCCTGATGTCCATACACTTATTATAAAGAGAAAGTATAATAAAACATGTGAAGATAGTGCATAAAATTACTGAGTCCTAACTACACAAATATTAGGACTCATGATTATGTTATGTTATTCCTCTGATCTACTTGTCAGTCTGATATTGCTTAGATAAAAAAACGAGTATGATTAGTTTAATATCACTGGTCCTTGATGAAGGCATAGTGGCTGCTAGTGATCAGCACTTTGTTTTTCTACATGCTAACCAAGGACTTTCAGATGCAATCATTCTGGATCTACAATTAGCTGTTATTTAATCCACAATCCTCATTCCAGTTCTAAAGCTTTTCTTCTCATGAGTTCTGCATTGATTTTGTTCCTTTTTAAAAATATAGGTAGTAAGGCTGACAATGGGTGTGTGTGTATAATTTCAGAGTCAGGGGCATGTGGGTGGCTCAGTTGGTTATGTGTCCAGCTCTTGACCTCAACTCAAGTCTTGATCTCAGGGTTGTGGATTCAAGTTCCATGTTAGCCTCTATGTTGGACTTGTGCTATGCATGAAGCCTACTTAAAAAGGAAAAGAAGAAGGAGGAGAAGGATAAGAAGAAAAAGAAAAAAGCACAAATCATACAAAATGAGAGTAACTGAGTAGGCCCTTTGTAGACCCTTACCATGCTGACAGTTGGAAAACAGTACCATAAAAAATCATTTGTAGGAGTTCATCACGGAAATGCTATGAGCACTTTTGATGACCACAAACTGATTCTTCATATCAACTCTATTGGAGGCCCATTATAATCAAGATGGTATCAATGTTTCTATTTCTTTCCCCCGAAAGGACAAATACCTTTATGAAGTGAAATATAATGGAATTATTTCTTATTTTCTCTGGCCTGGATGGGAGAATTTTACACATGGACTATGGTATAAATTATAGGAATTTCACAGGGACTGCACTGAATTGATTTCATTTAATACTGCCATTAAAAAAATTTTTTTTGAACTTCCCTGATGGTACCGAAATTAGAGAAGCCAAATCACTTTTAATATACTTGATCTGGATGTATGTAAAGATGGTAATATACCTCAAAAAAAAAAAAACTGGGCAACCATTCATACCAGCCAAATTAAAGGTACAGTTTAAAAAGGAAGCCATGATTTTATAACCAATTTTATATTAATCCCAGAGAACTGAACAGAAAACTCAGTTTATTCACACAAAGCTAATTAAGCCTAAGTACCAGCTACAATCTAAACTATACTTAACAATAGACTAGAAAAACTTTCAATAGTTCCACAAGTTTCAGCAGAGCAACTCATAAAACTCTAACAGAACTGGTCCATAATTTGTGTATGTCCTCATTTATAGAACATGAAATTTCCACTGGATTCAACATAGAATGTATCCATATAATGCTTTGCTGTTTAGGGGAATGTTAATTGCAATTCTCATATCTTTCGACCAATCCAAAGAACTGTTAGAAACTATAAATTTTCACACAGGTTGGTTAAGATGACAAGTTGTCTGGCAAGGAAATGCTAAACTTTTATGTAGCCTTCCAACCACAGGAAAGGTAGTTGGTAGATACTAGCTTCAGTGGCTTAGAAAAGAATAATCATAGGGAGGAATATATATTTGGCCTTTCTTTTTGTTCCATCATGACAGAGAGCTATTAAGAGGTTTCCAAAATCCCCTTGTTTAAAAGAGTTCAATGTCATACAAGCTTTGGGCAAGGTCCTTTAAAATCATTTTCATGGGGGCACCTGGGTGGCTCAGTCGGTTGAGTGTCCGTCTTCAGCTCAGGTCATGATCTCACTGTTAGTGGTTTTGAGCCCCGCATCAGGCTCTGTGCTGACAGCTAGCTCAGAGCCTGGAGCCTGCTTTGGATTCTGTGTCTCCCTCTCTCTCTGACCCTCCCCTGCTTGGGCTGTCTCTCTCTGTCTCTCAAAAATAAATAAAAAACACTAAAAAACATCATTTTCATGGACAAACCAGGAGACCATGCTAAGTTGGTAGAGAAGACATGATACTATTCATAGAAGCTCAAGTACATGTATCTTCTGTCCAACTTCCCAACAATAGAAATTTAAAGCCAGTTTTGGCAAATTTTTATGGTCACTTAAACTGTGTATCAGGAACTATTCTATAGTAAAGAATAAGAAGACAAGTTTCTTGGCCACCATGGAGTCTATGTTCTACTGGAAAAGTGTCATGGGACAGATGAGAGCAGAAAATTAGAAAAATAAAAGAAAAGATTCATCAGTGATAAAGGTATTGATGACAATAAATAAAGGTGATACAATGAAGTACCTAAGAAGTCTCTATAGATTGGGGGAATAGTCAAAAGATTCAGTGAGAGGTGTCTCATCTCCAGCCTATTCTCCTTCCAGAAGACAGATTGAAGCATTTTATCTATTTGCTCAGTTCATTACTAGACTGGGAACTCTATGAAGACAGGAGCTGTACCTGGTTTTGCTCACCACTCCATACCTGGTACAACTTCTGATATATGGTAGATACTAAATACATATTTAGAAGCATGAATACATTGGAAGAATTGAGCAGGGACCTTAAATATTCTGACATAGTAGTTCCCGATACAGGTTAGCTCCATGATCATATAATCTAATGATTTTTTTTATGGTTACAAAAATTTTTTTAAAAGCTATCAATTGCTCCCTCAGCCAATGTATATTGAGTACCTATTGAATACAGAGAACTGTATTTGATGTTTTAGGTATTAAAAGGATAAAAATGTATGGCCTTTGTCCTTATGGAATTTGTTTCTTATTTAGTCTTTTCATAAATGAGATAATATTTTAAAGTAGACTGTGGCAGGTATTTATTTATTTATCCAATCAAATACATGTGCCAGGCACTTCTACACTGTGAGTCCCTGACTTTATGAAGTTGTGGTCTAACAGGGAAACCAGACCTAGTCAAATGTGCACACAAAAACACAACTGCCAGTGTGGGATGTGTTATGAAGAAATGCACTGCTATAAGAATATGTAATAGGGATTGGGAGTGGGGGATCTGATCTGGTTGGTTAGCTAGGAAAATTGAAGTCCAAGGAAGGGTTCTAAGGGAGAGTTATCCTAGACAGAAGTGGAAATAAATGTCAACCTTTGAGGAGGTCTGTGACACCAGGACAGAAAGCAATGAGGAATGTCTTCAAAAATATTTGAACTTCACTTTACAGAATAGATAGAAATTTTAAAATAGATAACCTTGGGTAGATTCAGAAGGACAGGCCAAAGAAATGGCAATAAAAGGTATGACATTAAAGAATTTCGGGAAACTTGGAAGGTCTTTAGTGGTCTGGATTGATTTGAAGATTGAACATCTGAAGTAGAAATATAAGGGTAGAAAGAAGTTGAAGAAGATTGTGCAGGACTTTGAGTGCTAAGAGACAGATTGATGTAGGCGATGGTATAGCCCCGCTTGCCTCTTCCATCTCCTCCATTACTGCCTGCAGCCAGTGTCTGGGAAGAGCATGGCCCTGATAGCAACCCCCCCCCCCCCCAGCTCCCCAGCTGCCTCATTCCTTTACTGTTCTGCCCTTTACCATTTATCATTATCCTCTTTCTTGCCTTTGGCTATTTCACCTCAACTCAGGGCTCTTCTGCTCAGGAGACCCTGAACTTCTTGAACTTCTACCAGCTTGTCTCTCTCTTCAACTCCACTGACAAGCTTCTTCAAGCTATAGTCTACACTGACTCCAGTTCCCTGTTGTTGCTTCTTAAGGCTTCAACCCACTGCTAACTGTCTTCTACACTCTTACCCCCTTGAGTGGTTCTTAACAAGGTTACTCATGGTTTATCTCTTGGTCCTTTAGCACTCACATTTAAGCTGATATGTTATATACATCTCTACTATTGATTCCTCTCTCCTCCCAGAATCTTCCTCCTCTGTTAATTTTCAGAACCACCCCTTTTCCATTTTCTCAACCATCATCATGGAGTCCTTTTCCTCTAACTATACTGTCTGACACAGTACCCTCTGGAAACAGACTGTGCAGTAGGTTTGTTAAGGAGAATTCTTGGGAGGTACACCTATAAGGAAGTAGGAGTGGGCAGAGAAAGGTGAGGCTGTAGCCAAGCCTAAGGAATCTCTGGAGCTGGAATAATACTTCACCGTTGTTCCACATTGAAGCTGAGCCTTTGTATCTGGGCATCAGCCAGTCACTGGCTGTGGGCCACCATCTAGAGAGTTGTAATCCTGGGCAAGGCAATTCCCTGTGGCTGAGAGGGATATCCGGTGAAGGATATTGGCTGTTATGGGCACTTCACACTCTTCACATCAAAACTGAACTCACTACCTCCGCTTCAATCTTCTTGAGAACCTACTTCTTAAATCTCCCATCTTTTTTAGTGGCAGCAGCATCCATGCAGCTGGGTTTCTAGAGCCAGAAACATTCTCCTTCTCCATGTCATAATTGTAGACAGTCTCCAAGTCCCATTTTTTTTTTACCTCATTAATACCTTTTGCATCTATCTACTTGTCTCCATTTCTGCTCCTGCTACATTGGTCCAACCCTGATCCCTCCTCCCATGCCTCCCAGTGTGACTTCTCTTTCTGGTCAAGATAGCCTACAGTCTCTTCCTCTGCTGTGTTCAAGGCTTAAATTTCTTTAGCTGCCTTCTGACTGCCCCAGGGTCAAGTCTGACCTCCCTAGGATGTCACCAAATACTTGTCCTTAGCTATCTGGTTCTCCAGAGTCTGACTTATAGAGACAATTCTTGAGAGTTTAGAGAATACCCCACAACACTAGTTCATGTTATATTTGGAAGTGATTTCTTCTCAGTCAGAAACAAAGCCCTTGGCCCAGAACAGTGATAAGCAAGGCATTTCATTAAATGCCAGTATTAATCCCAGGGGATAACATGACCTTTTGAGCTGCCCGGCCTTGGCAAGAAGACAGGCCCTGCCTGCTAGCTGGGCTAATTTGAGGCCAAAGGTTGCCACTAGATCACTACTGAGCATGACTTATGCACCCAGCTGTTAACACTGATACACCCTCAGTGCTAAAGCCAGGTGCCATTCCCTGGGCATTTGTGCAGCCCTACTGCCTAATCCTTGCTACGTGCTGGCATGGGGGAGGAGAGGAACAAGGTCACTCCCAAGACAGTGAGGGCACTGGGCACTCTTGCTACCATGTGTCTGGTGGCAGGGTGTGGTGTCTTGTGTCTTGTCCGTATCAGGCCACATAACACCCAGCAGAACATAAAATCTCTTTACTGGTCTTATGTGGCAGGAAAGCATTCACTGCACATTTCTGGTCTTAATCTTGGGTGGAGAAAGAAGGAGGGGGGAGAGAGAGTTAGAATATGAATAATAAAAGAACTAGAGTGAGGGAGAGACTATCACCCCAAGCTTGTTATTTTTGAAAAATAACTTCTGATGAAACCAGAGCCCCTCTCTGGAACGTGCATGCCAAGTTTTGCTTTAAGAGTAGCAGGCTCCCCTTTTGATCTTTTGCTAGGAGCCCAACACCCCCAGGGCAGCCACCCCCAGGGACCGCTGAACCTGGCCTCCCAGCACCTGGGGTGGTGAGGGATGTTTTTGCTTTGGTGTCAGCAGGACCCGAAGGCAATATTTTGGAACTAAGGCTGGCTTCCTTCTCCTCTCCTCCCCCGACCCCCAGCCCCTCGCTCAGATTTCAAGCCTGTCCCCTCCAAGCTGCCCTCTTGCATTTGCTTTCTTCTTGAGCTCCTGAATGTTACCCTAGAGGGGGCTGCAGCACCGCAGGCTTCCTCCTTGCCGCCACCATTTGCTGTTGTTGGCTTCGAGTCCCTAGCCCAGGCGCCAGCTCCTCGGCAGCCAGGGAGGACCCTGCGCTCTGCTTCCCCAAACAGACAAGCCAGCATGGAGAGAGAGGCTGTACACGAGGGCGGCCTCTCCCGCCAGGCTTCTGCATTCTCAGTCTGATATGTTACATTTCACCAAGTGTGCAGGTCCAAGGGGCCCAGGCACTCACTCACAGCTGCCCGAGCTCCTTTTCAGAGCCCTTCTGCCCTGCTCACCCATCTATTCACACTCTCCTGCTGCACTTGGTGAGGGAGAGGGCAGGTCTTTCTCTTCTCTCTCTTTTACCTTTTTAAATGGATCATATAGGTTTTCTGTGAAAATGCATTCTGGGCAATGCATTCTGATAGCATCTAAAGAAGCACAGTGTCTTCTTCCCTAGGTCAAGACCAACCACCCTGCCAGGGCCTAGCAAGTCCAACATCAATAAATCCCATGTCTTTCTGAAAACATGCTCACCCTTGGTACCTTTGTCTTCATTTTCCTTTAAAGATATGTTCTAGCAAGGCAGTAAATAGTACATAACTTCCTAATGGCTGATTTTGCTCATTGTTATTCCTCGTGGAAGATATTCCGCTTTTAGAAACACATGACAAATAAAAGTAAATGAGAAACACCACCACAATAGCTAACTTTTTAAAAAAAAATTGAATATTTACGTTGTACTTGGTTTGCAGCTATGTCTTCAGACTCTCAAGTAGCACCTGGCTCCCAGAGGCTTAATCAGTATTCACTGAATGAATGCCAGGCAATATTCTAAGCCCTTTACATTATTCTACCATTTCAGTTTTGTACAGTTCTATCAGTTGGTTAATAATGACATGGCAATGTAGAGAGGATAATTGGTGTGCCCAAGGTCGTATAATAAGAAAGTGGTTGACCCTCTGACCTCCATTGTAGTTTGAGCCCGGCTCTTAATCATATCCAGTAGCTAGCTGTTTGTAGTCGCCTTTAAAGCTGCCTCAGATTCTGAGATATCATCAGTGTAGCATTGGCTAGCTAGCCACTATAGATCATGCTTAGAATTCTCTTGCTTAGAATATTTCCAAGTGGCCTTTCTTCCATTGTATTTGTCACTGTAGTTTTTTTTTTTCTTATATGGGCGATTCTACCATAGCATGATAGGCATTTCTGAATAACCTTGCCTCCTGGAAAATATGCACTAAAACTAACAGGATTTATAAAAAAAAAAAAATAGATCAAGGCAGGCCACTCAACACACATGGCACATTGTAAGCAGAACACCCACAAAACAATAACAAACCTGTAAAAACACTAGCAACATTTAGATGGTGTGTTAGATTCCTAACAAATACTATTAAAATTATAGGAGTTTACCTTTAAAATACAAAGTAAAAGTAGCTTGGTGGCAGGGGAGATAAGGAAGGTGTGTGGTGGCTAGGTACTAGAGAAGACAGTATGCATGCACTCAGGTGAGAACAAGCGAGAAGCACTTCCCAGCAGGGCAGGTGGTCCAATAGCGGAGAGGAAGAAGATGGGGTGAAGAGCGGAGGGCACCGTTCTTCACCCCTGCCCAGTGCCCAGTATAGCATCATGTGTCAGCCAGCCAACCTCCTTATGGTTCTGCCATCATTCCTCCACCAATCACATGTGCACCGATAAACAGTACCAGACCGTGTGTTAGGGCAGAACTCTTCCTCCCCAAAGAGAGTGAATAATTAGAGAAGCAAAGAACCTATCTTCTTCATTCAGTATCCCCAGTCCTAAACACTTTCCATAATTCCAGTGGCTGGCACTTCCTACCTTTTCAAATCATATTAGTTTACATTTCTCTCTCATCAAAGGATACACACACATATACATGTGTATACATATGTTACCATATATAATTTGTATGAATCTCTCTGATTGACACTTGGGTCTTTCCTTCCGAAGGCATACAAGAGTTAGCATATACATGTTTGATACACATCCTTTAGTTTCATATTTTGGGTATAGTATCAGTTAAAATAAATGTTTATGTCATGATGGAATGTATCCTGTATCAGCACTAAAGATTACATAGTGATGGAAAAGTTTGATTTTTTGAATCATACATCTGTCAATGCATTCAGCAAGTGCCTATTATGGACCAGGCACTACACTGAGAATTTGGATACAGCTATCAGTCTAACAGGCTTACTTCATAAAAAATGTTCTCGGTTAAATTTTTGGATAAGTGAAAGTGACATTTTATATTCATAAACAATAGAATATTTCAGATTTATGTCTCTTGATTTCAAAGCCAAATGTTTCATTCTTATTTTATACATAGGCTTTCCTGACTATTGTCTCAAAGTTAGTATCATTCATACCACTTGAAGAGATGATCATATTTAAAATTTTTTTTCCAGTAATCACTATTGAAACATGAAAACAGGAGAGGGGAAAATCAAAAGAATTTTGTTTTATTTTTATTTACCAGAATACCAGGAATTTCTTGACATCAAAATCTATTTGACTGAACTATAATATTTTAGCTTTATAAATATTTATTTATAAATATTTTAGTATTACAACTCAACAAAGACCTAAATTAGCTACTCATCCAAGATGAGCAATAATTTGTCATGGCCAATTAGAAATGAATATGTTGGAGTATTATTTAGTCCTAAAGGGGAATGCCATGTTGATTATGCTACAGAATAGGTGAACCCTGAAAACACGCTAAGTGAAACAAACCAGGCATAAAAGGAAACATATTATGTGATTCTGTTTGTATTTCATGTCTACAAAAGCAAGTCCATAGAGACAAAAAGTGGATTGATGGGTGTAAGGAGCTGGGAGGTGGAAGGAATGGGGAGTTCACTGATAGGAGACTTCTGGGGTGATGGAAATGTTCTGGGATTCGATGGTGGTAATAGTTACAAAACTTTGTGAGCATAGTCAAATCTACTGAATTGTACACTTTATGGGAGTGGGGCTTATGGTATGTGTATTCTCTCTCCATTTAAGAGAAAAAGGGAAAATGGTCACTCCCTCCATTCTTCTAATAGTTGAAACGCTGTGGAGAAATCCAGCCTACTGAGAGGTCTGTGTGAGCTGGCACTTATTAGTTCTTCGTCACAAGGCTGCTATACATGTCTTACTTCTAGTCAGTTTTAAAATAAGACAGGATTTCAGATCCAGGGTTTTCCTTCTGTCAGGGATAGAAAGGAAGATCTGGGAAATTCACCATGGACAGGAGTGAGGAGGAAAAGAATTCACTACAGAAAATACAAACAAAGCTAAAGCCTCATGTGTAATGTCAGACGATGAAGAATGGCATGATGCCTCTTCAAAGACCTGTTGGGTTCGTGAAAGGAATCCATTTTTTTTCTATAATAGGAAATGCTAAGGAGACCAAACACTTGAGATATGTGTGTCCCTGGAGGCTTAACATGTAATGATCTCAGCCTGGGAGGGATAACATTTTGAAATACATTTCTCTAAGTGGTTGAACATAAAGCTTTGAGCTATGTTACCTGGAACAAAAGGTCCTCAGTTCAATTTTTAACAAAATTTTTGTCCTGCACAAGTATACAAATCTGTAAAAGGCAAAAAAAAAAGAATAATAAATTCTGATGCAAAAAAACATACCTGAATACAGTAAGTGACTACTTTGGAATGGCTGGACAATAATGGATAGTATGCTAATATACACACCAATCATGATTAAAGTCTTAGCTATAGGAAAAGAGCTACTGGCTTTTCATCAGCTCCTTTCACACAAGAGGACTCAAAATATCTTCTGAAGACATAAGCTAGAGTCTTATTCTAAAAGAACCGTTGTATCCAAGAGTATGGCTTAACATTTTCAGAGAACATTATACCTGATGGGGTGGGTAATAAATGTGCATTTTTATGTAGATAGCAGATTCCACACTTCAATCTTCCTGTAGTAAGATTTCCAAAGTTTGAGGGAAATACAAGTAAGAGAAAATGCAAATAACTTGCCATGCCCTGAAATTTTGTCAAGTGATGATTAGTAAAGACTTAAGTGATATCTTCTATGGGGAATTTCAAAAGGAGTATTAAAGTTGAAAATTGGAAGACACTGTCTTTTCAAATGAGCCCAGACATTAGCAGCTCAGTTGAATGTATGTTTTGTGCACTCTCGAAAAAAAGAAAAACTCTCAGGTTAGTTATCACTTCCTTTGATATATGTTAAATCTTCCAATTATGCTAGATATTTGTTTCTTCAGTTTCAGAGTAAGAGCCTAACTGCAGAATCCAAAATGGGTTTAATAATTTACCTCCAGCTGCTGTGATAAGGAAGGAGAACCTGATACTTTATTATTTTCCCTTTAAACTGTTTAACAATATGGAGCTCCTGACAGGTAGTTTTGCCATGGCTTATAAACTTGGTAGTACAAGAGAGCGCCGCCTAGTGGCCCGCCAGTCGTTTGGTTGGTGATGTCCCCCAGGAGAGTGCAGGGCTAGGGAAAAAATCAAATAGGCGAATAGGAGCTGAGTTTCTATGAGGCCTTCTACTATCTGCCACAAGTCAGCACAATACCGGGTTCCGGTGCCCTGCATGCCAACCCCTCCCAAGTCAGGGCTGGTGTTGGTGTCTTGATATGTCTGTGCTTGCAATTTCTAACCTCACCATTTCCACTGCCATCTCTTAAAATGAAGGCTTTGGGAGCCTGGATATACCTCTTTCCAAGTGACCAGCCCTGCTTTGAAAATCTGGCCTTTGATGTACTTTATAGAAATAAGGAAATATATAGTAAAGTCAGCTCTGCTTTACAGGCTAGGCCACATAACTGAGTCAATACCAAAGTTATAATTTCATCTTTAGTTTCTGTGGAGATTAACTGCTGCTGATGACATCTTAGGTAGTCACTGATGAGCTGACAACTTTTTATGATCAAGCTGAGCGTACATTAATTTTGTCTTTCTCCTTCACTGTATAATGAATACCGGTGCTTCCAGAAATGGTAAACAATGATCTGTAAAGGAAAACTGGAGCTTCTTAGAAATAGATTGACAGGCAAAGCCTGTGAGGTATTCTTTCCAGGGGTTTATCTTTGGTTCCACAATCAGCAATGGAGGTTATAGGTAGGTGGGAGTTGTAAGGTGGGTTGGAGGGAGGGCATGTAAGCAAACGAAGGCTGGAGATTACAGGAGAGCACATGCCTTTGTAAACTAGTTTGGGGTGAATCATAGGTCTGGTTAATTTGAAGATCTTCTTGGGCTACGTGTGTACTGATTTTTCATTTCTTGATAAGGTGTGGAAAGAGCCACTGTATACCTGTGGTCCAACTCACGGACTGAGCATGCATGGCTTAAGTCCATATTGTCAGAGGTGGAAACTCTTATCTTAGAGGGAAAAGCTAGGATTTTTTGGTGTATGGATTTTTAAACTCCGCCAGAAATTATTTGAATCTATTGTCTCTGTATGCCAAAGAGCAAAAATGAATCTAATGTATATAAAGTAGCAAACTTTCTATTCATTAATTAGGTGTATAAATAATTAATTAGGTGTATAAATAATTAATTAGGAGTATAAATAAATGGTTGCAAAAGGGAGGTCATTTTGTGTTCTGATGACAGAGATGTAGGTTATTTTCAAATTTAAATAAGAACAATTGTGTAACCTCTACTATAGATATGATACTGTTCTCATGGGTATGTACCTGGAAACCATTTCCTATGGAGGTAAAAATGAACTAAAGAAAGCTTGGGTGAGGGGGGCCGGAGAGGGTGCCTGGGAGGCTCAGTCGGTTAAGCGTCTGACTTCAGCTCAGGTCATGATCTCATGGTTCATGAATTTCAGCCCAGAGTCGGGCTCTACACAGACAGTATGGAACCTGCTTGGGATTCTCTCTCTCTCTCTCTCTCTCTTTCTCTCTCAAAAATAAATAAATAAATTTTACTTTAAAAAAGAAAGCTTATAGGGGTTTGCCATGGAATCAAGAATAAGAATGGCTTCATTGTTCTAGAGAATTTTTAGAATGTTCATTTTCTTATTGTATTGCAGTTAATGAGAGAAGAAAATTTATGGAGAACCAACTAAGAGTCAGGCACTGTGCGGGGTGCTGTGTAAATGCCATTCCTTTTGATCCATTGATTTTTTTGAGCTAACAGGTATATTTCCCATTTGCAAATGAGGAAATTGGAGCTCAGAGTGACTAATGAACTGGCCCAAATTCATACAGCTACTAAATGGTGGAGATGGGATTTGAACTCAGGTCTTTTCAGATTCCAAAGTCCATGTTCTTCCAACAATGACTTAAATGCAAACAAAAGGGAAAAAATACATATGTATGTAAAATTCTACCAGTCTTCACCATTGTGAGTTTTAGCCTTAAAATATAGAAATGCAGGCTTTAAGGATTAGCTTTCAAGAAGATTTCCAGTATTTCACCTGAGCATTCCTTTTCTTCATTTAAAGAATATTCACTTCTTGAGGACAAGGTTATATCTTGTTTTATCTTAAATAACTGGCAAAAAGAGAACAGAAGTAGATGATAATAAGAGTATGAGTGAGGGTCAAATAGTGTCCACAGGCATAAGGATAGACAAATATCCTTCAAATTTTCACCTAACTGAAAAGTGCCGTATTTAATGTCATGCCTCTTACCAAGTAAGAAAAAAGTCTGCAAATTTACCAAGATACTAATAATAGCAACAACCACTAATATTAACAAGTACTTTCTTTATGTCAGGTACTTCTCTATGTCCTTTTCTAGCCTTATTTAATTTTTCAAAATAATCCGGTAGGGTAAGTACTATGATTAACCTCATTTTATAGGCGAGGAAACTGAAATCCATAGGGTTTAGGTAACTTGCCCAAGGTTCAATAGAATGTTCTAGATCCAGGATGCATACCCAGTCAGATTCCAAAGTGCAAATTATTAAATCCTGTGCTATTCTTCAATGAACTGAATGTAAGGACCCATTTTTCATGGTAGGGTTGGTTCCTTGTCAAGACTAAAATTCTTATGGGATTATTCTGATAGTGATAACCAGACTTTCTCTTCACTAGCTCAGTTTGATGGTCTCTAAAAATAAACTTTGGTTCCAAAGCTCACCAATCTGTCACTACCATATGCATCAAATATATGTTTTACCTTCAGGGAAAAAAAGAATGAAGTTCATCAATAATAAAGTCTTTGACCATGCTTCTCAAGCATGCAAAAAAATAAATTGAACTTTGGACTTGATAATATGAAATCTTCAGTTTTCATCTATATTCCTAAATATAAAAATTATAACCTTGTGGTGCATTGCTTAATGACAGTATATACAAAATAGTTCTTCAACATCCCATGTTTACAAAATGGGCAGTTAATAGTAATCTTTAGTAAACTATACTAAAAAACATACTAAAGATACTTCCTTTATTCTAAGGAATATTCACAATTTTGTCATTCCATTTCATTGATGGGGAAAGATTTAAGAGATTTGCTAAAAACACATTTTACCAAATGATACCAAAGAAGAAAATACTAGCTAAGACTCACATACAAAACTATTTGATGCCCTGCTTGGAGACTTGCTGAAAAATTTTCACACAGTTAAAGTTTTATAAAACACCTTAGACTGACCTTTATTTGCACGTATGTAGAAAACCCAAAAATTTTCAAAACCTACATTTTATTAGAATAAACAGAACAATTTTCTATGAGCCAATGCTTACTATACACATAATACTATATCAAATGCTTTTCAACCATTATTATGTTTAATCTTTATAGTAATCTTATGATACATGTATTACACTTCTTATTTTAAAGAAGAAAATATGATTTGGGAAGATTAGCAGCTTGCTGAAGATCATACCTCCAGGAGGTGATAGAGACAAGTTTTGATTCCGGATCTCATCCAGAGCACAAGGTTTTTCTTTTATTGTACAATATTCACATTGGCCCAGTTGTGTGAGCACCTCCAGCAGGAAGGAAAACTTTTATTTTTTTTCTCTTATAGTTTATTGTCAGGTTGGTTTCCATGTAACACCCAGTGCTCATCCCGACAAGTGCCCTCCTCCATGTCTATCACCCCCTTCCCCTCTCTTCCTCCCCCATCAGCCTTCAATTTGTTCTCAGTATTCAAGAGTCTCTCATGGTTTACTTCCTCCCTCTCCCAAACTATTTCCCCCTGCCCCTCCCCTATGGTCCTCTGTTAAGTTTCTCCTATTACACTTATGAGTGAAAACATATGGTATCTGTCCTTCTCTGCTTGACTTATTTCACTTAGCATGACACCCTCGAGTTCCATCCACATTAGTACGAATGGCCAGATCTCATTCTTTCTCATTGCCATGTAGTATTCCATTGTATATATAAACCACATCTTCTTGATCAATTCATCAGTTGATGGACATTTAGGCTCTTTCCATGATTTGGCTATTGTTGACAGTGCCTCTGTGAACATTGGGGTACATGTGCCCCTATGCATCAGCACTTCTGTATCCCTTGGGTAAATCCCTAGCAGTGCTATTGCTGGGTCATAGGGGAGTTCTACTGATAGTTTCTTGAGGAACCTCCACACTGTTTTCCAGAGCAGCTGCACCAGTTTACCTTCCCACCAACAGTGTAGGAGCATGCCCATTTCTCCACATCCTCGCCAGCATCTATAGTGTCCTGATTTGTTCATTTTAGCCACTCTGACTAGCGTGAGGTGGTATCTCAGTGTAATTTTGATTTATATTTCCCTGATTATGAGTGATGCTAAGCATCATTTCATGTGTCTATTGGCCATCTGGATGTCCTCTTTGGAGAAGTGTCTGTTCATATCTTCTGCCCATCTCTTCACTGGATTATTTGTTTTTCGGGTGTGGAATTTGGTGAGTTCCTTATAGATTTTGGATATAGCCCTTTATCCAATATGTCACTTGCAACTATCTTTTCCCATTCCATTGGTTGCCTATTAGTTTTCTTGATTATTTCCTTTGCAGCGTGGAAGTTTTTTATTTTGATGAGGTCCCAATAGTTCATTTTTGCCCTTGATTCCCTTGAGTAAGGCAGAAGATTTATATATGTCTTATAAGTCACAGAGAGGAAAAAGCAACTCCAAAGTGATCTGTTAAGATTGAAGTTCAGAAACTCTAGATGTGGGCTTAAGTGTAAGACAGAAACTAAATCGCACTCTCAAATTCTCAGTGGGAAGGAGTATCCAGAGTTGGAAAAATGTTGACATAAATATTAATCTGGATTCATGTTAGCATAGATGATTTTCTCAGCATTCAAGGATATGAACTAAGAATGTTCGGCTATTCTGGATTTATTTTTCTTTAAAATGCAAAACTAAACTGCTATAGAGTTTATAATAAGGGCTTAAAACCATTCAAAAGTCTACCAAATCACAAAAAGTATTAATCATAAAAAGTCAAAGAAACAAATGCAACCAGTCTGGCCTGGCATGTTTATCATAATGTGAATAGGAGGAAACTAGACCATCCAGAAGACCAGATGGGTCCATTTCAAGTCTGAACAATTATTCAAAGCCAATTGAGGCACTCTCGGCAGGTTGGAGCTGAAACTGAATGGAATCAGCAAAGCCAGGATCATATATCTAAATATATACAAGATGCATTTGGTACAGACGTATATTTTCAACAACTCATGGTCTTACCTATGTCATCTAAAAAATAGCACTCTTGATGTTTGGGGCAGTAATGTTTGTCTTAGAATCAGGCCTACCTTGGACTTTATCCAAAGAGAAGGCTTAGTTAAAAGTACCTTGAAAAGACTTCATTGTGAGGTGACTTCCTGTAAAAGGCCACCACCAGGATGGACTAAAGAGTGTCTTGAGGGGCAAAAGTGGCTTTAAAGTTTAAAATTGATGTGAACTATTTTTTTAATCAAAACTTCCTTTTGATGGAAAGGAAGGTGAGGCAATCACAGGATCTGGGCCACACAGTCACTATGCGGATTGTTTACATAGTTTTTGCCCAGTTTGGAACAAGGGTAGTAGAGACTGTTTTGAACTCTGTTTACCACAAGTAACAAAAATCAAAATAAATATTCAGTTGGCTTCATAATGAAGCAAATATTTTCTGTATTATGTAGTAATAAAAGTCAGCGTTCACTCTAAATAAAGTCTGCTCAAGGGCTCTGTGAAAAAAAGCCAAATGTCGAATGACAGCCAGCATTTTATGACAGCGCAAAGAGAGCTGAGAAATTAGTCACAATCCCCAAAGTCAAATGCCCTTGCCTGTTTGGTTTGGTTCTCCTCTATTTTGTAGAAAGGGGAACGTGTAAAGCGCTGGTAGGATTGGCGTCATGCCCTTGGTATCATTACTCACTGAAATAATGGGGGAAATGAGTGCCAAACCTATGGGGAGGAGAGGAGGGAGGGAGACGCCACACAGACCTCAGTTCAGTATTTAAAAGAAAGAAAAGCAATGGCATTGTCCCAAGAATCATTAACAGGGGGGGATTGGGCTGTTTGTTTCACCTGATGTGAAACAAAATGTCCCTTGATTTTAAGTGTGGGTTTGCAGGCTTAGCAGTACACGGCGTGGGCGTGCCCTCAAGGAGCTCTCGGAGTGTCTTTCTGTACATTCTTTCTTAAGGAGAGTACCTTCCTCCTCAGTGGCTGACACACCTCTCTGCCAAATAGGTTGGCTTTCTTTCTCTACACATATGACCCTCGGGGGCCTGATGACAGGAGCCCTTTAAGTGCAGAAGAGCCCAAACTTTGATGTATAAAAAATTGCAGGTGTCAAGTACACAGGGCTGTGCAGTTGTGGGATGTGAGCAATTCAGTTTGGTTTATAGGTTTCAATCTACAAAGCTTTGAAAACGTCGGAAAACATTTTTTCAGGACTCCAACAAAATAAGAGGTTTTACTCTCTCTGTCTCTGTCTCATTCTTCCTCTCTCTCCCTTCTTTCTTCTCTCCCTCCCTTCTTCCCTTTCTCCCATATACACAAAGCATTTGACCAGAACAGGAGAACCAAAATCAATTAATAAACAAAACCCGAAGCCTCAATAATAAATCCTTTTATAAATTTCTGAATACCCAGTTAAGAATCACTCTGGGTGTTTTGTTCTTTTATGATGCTTTTGTTGAGCTGCTCAGGAAGAATGTCAAGACTGAGCCCTGGAGAAAGAAGTTTGGCATGGACAGTTAAGGCTCTGCTGCGGGCCAATGTGGGAAGGACACAGGGCACTGAATGAGCTAGTCATCCACTCAGTGTCCAGGGAAAATTATTGCTATTGTAATCGCAAACTGAGAAGCTTGAAAACTACAACAATGAGACCAGGGCCAAATGTCACAACTGCCAGGGAGAAAAGAGAAGGAATTATAAAGGTCATGACCTATCTTCTAAATTTTTTAATTTCCAACTATCTAAAAGAATTTTGAAAAATTATCTACCATGGGCAAATTTTGAAGTTATTATTTAAAATTTGTCATCATAAGTTAAAACAATAGCAAAAGTTATAATGTCTGGAGAATTACAAGTATGGGCAATTCTAGCCGTTTCTACTGGAATCTTAATACTATACAAATTAGACTCATAATTGACCATTAAAAATATATACTGTCCATTTATTTCATTCTCTTTTCAACTCCTATTATCCTAATGTGGTGGATTTTATGATTGAAAGTTTTCCTCTTTCTAAAAAATGAAAAAGACCTAATGATCACCAGTAATCATATTTTCTACAAAAACGGAAATATGTATATAAAATGAAATTTAGTTTTTGTTAAATTTCCTATGTTCACAAGTCTCTAAAAAAATCTTTTTCTTGGTAATGATATTATTTCCATTATTAACAGTACTCCAACAATAACACAAATAATACAAATTTTGATAAGTAATATACTTTACAAAAGTACTTCTGTAAATGGGATATATGTGGCTTTTCCTTTTCCCAAATAGTTCATATATCAGCGAATAAGCATCATTTATTGCTGGAATCACATGGGGTTACTCATGTATCTTATTTCTAATATTCACATTTATTCACATAAACACCAAAGAACACTGATTACACAAAAGAAATGAATTTGAGGGTTGAAAGAATTTTGTAAATAATGTGACTCAATTCTTTGAAATCCTTTTGAGTTAGATGCCAGAAGTCACTTAGTAATTAACCATCAAAACATATTTAATATAATATATAATTACATAACTTTTATTAGATAACAACTCAATTATATCATTTAAAAGCAAAGATTTATACATAGCTTGACTGGCAAAATAATTTGTAACACTAGAGCCATTTATATTCTCAGTTTCTGCTTTCCCAGTACATACCCGATGATTACTAATCATACCTGTTGCTCTTTTTCTTAGAGGCACCTTGTTTAACTTAATATACTCAGGAAGAATTAGGAAAATTGAAATATAGTTACTTTAATGTAGCTTTGCTAGTATAATACATTTTGAAAAATGGTATTATTACATCCCATGTTTTAAATATATTATTGTCAAAACTTTATAATTGCAAAACATATCTGATACAGGACTTGTATACATGGGAATATATGAGAACCTCTTAGTACTCAGTAATCAGAAAACAAACAACCCAATAAAAATTGGACAGAAGATCTAAACAAACACTCTGCCAGAGAATAAATATAAGTGGCAAACTAGCACATGAAAAGATGTTCAACATCATTAGTAAAACCACAGATACACTTCAGACCCAGTAGAATGGCTAACATTTAAAAAAATATCATTATTGTCAAATTGGCTTCCATACAACACCTAGTACTCATCCCAACAAGTGCCCTCCTTAATGCCCATCCCCCACCTCCCCTCTCCCTCACTCCCCATCAATCCTCAGTTTGTTCTCTGTATTTAAGAGTCTCTTATGGTTTGCCTCCCTCCCTCTCTGTTTGTAATCATTTTCCTCCGCCCTCTCCCCCATGGTCTTCTGCCAAGTTTCTCAGGTTCCACATATGAGTGAAAACATATGGTATCTGTCTTTCTCTGACTGACTTATTTCACTTAGCATAATACCCTCCAGTTCCATCCATTTTACAAATGGCAAGATTTCATTCTTTCTCATTTAGAATGGCTAACATTTTAAAAATTGACAATACCAAGTGTTGTCAAGAGTGCAGAGAAATTAAAACTCTCTTGCATTATTGTGGGAATGTGAAATGGGAGGGGCAATTTGGAGAACAGTTAAGATAAAAAAAAAAACTCTTACCATAAAACTCACTACTCCCATTCCCAGGTATTTACAAGAGAAATAAAAAATATATATATCCAGGCAATATATATCTAGGCAATTATATATATCGGAATGCTTGCTGCAGCTTTATTTACAATCATTCTAAACTGGAAACAACTCAAATGTCCATCAAGCAGTGAATGAATAAACAAACTATCATAGATTCATACAACAGATGTATATTCAGTGACAAAAAAAGGAGAGGATTAACTACAAAGGGGCATAATGGAACATTATGAGATGATGGAAATAATTCTGTGTCTTGATTTTCATGTTCATCACACAACTTATATATGTCAAAGCCAGCTGAATTGCGTACCTAAAATGGGTGGGTTTTACTGTATATAAATTACACATCTATAAACTTTATATTTAAAAAAAAAAAAAAGGAACCAAAGAAACCAAACCAAATTTGTAGCTACAAATTTAACTCAATTAATGGAAAAATATTTGCCATATAACTTATTAAAAGCAACCAGAGAAAGTCTGACTTCATTTTTTAGTGGAAATGGATGTGTTTGTCCGTATTTAGCTACAAGAGGGGTGTCTGGGTGACTCGGTTGGTTAAGTGTCCGGCTCCAGCTCAGGTCATGATCTCATGGTTTGTGGGTTTGAATCCCACATCAGGCTCAGTGCTGACAGCTAGCTCAGAGCCTGGAGCCTGCTTCAGATACTGTATCTCCCTCTCTCTCTGACCCTCCCTTGCTCATGCTGTCTCTATCTCTCAAAAATAAATAAAAAGTGTTAAAAATTTTTTTTGATTTAGCTACATGAAAACCATATCACTTTTTAATTCTAAGAAGATTCATTCATTTGTTTATCCATCTACCCATCCATACAAAGAAACATACCAGTAAGAATTTCCTGTGACCTGGATAAAGTTGATGCCCCTATGATATAACTTACCAAACTCTCTTTGCTTTGCTCTCACTCAGTACCCTCTGAAGTGATTTATTTTTTGACAATAGTTGGAGAATGGAAGAGGCAATATGGTTAAATAAAAATTGTCATGATTCTCATTTCCCACTATACAATACATCTGGATTCAAAATAGCTTAGCAATGACCAAAATATCCTGTTTTTACATGTACTTTGTCTTTGCAGAAAATTGCACAATACAGAAAGACGAACTCTAAGTGTGGGTTTATGGTACTTTCATTAAAGGAGGTTTCACTGAAACCAATATTTTGAATCATTCTTTTGTTTGGCACTCCTACTTTTATACCCTGGGGTAACACACCAATGTAAGTTTCAGGTACTTTTGAAAAGTAGAGTGTGCTTTAAAATGGGGAACTGGGCCATTTGTAGGAAAGTGGATGGACCTTGAGGGTGTCATGCTAAGCGAAATAAGTCAGGCAGAGAAGGATAGATACCATATGTTTGCATTCATAGGTCTAATAGGAGAGACCTGGCAGGGGACCATGGGAAGAGGGAGGGGGAAAGAGAGCAGGGGAGAGTGAGGGACACAGATCAAGCGAGACTACTGAATACTGAAGAGGAAACATGGACTGAAAGGGGAGGGAATGGGAGGGAGGGGGTGATGGTCATGGTGGGGGGCACTTGTGGGGAGAAGCACTGGGTGTTAAATGGAAACCAATTTGACAATAAATATTATTTTAAAAATGGGGACCTGGCATAGGAGACTACTAGAACACTATTAACTGGATGTGCACTTTCCCGTATTCAGTTTTAGGAAAAAGTATATGCAGAAGTTGAGAATATGGAAGTTCTTCCTCTTAAAATAGTCATGTTTACATATTCCCTGGAAAGACTTTGGGTACCTTCATGCCTACTCAGTACGAAGATCAAACTCATACATCAATTTTTATGGTAGGAGAACCACATAAAATAACCTGGTGTCATTATATACTGTGTGTGTGTGTGTGTGTGTGTGTGTGTGTGTGTATTTAATATAGCTCATCATAGTTCAGAGATGATTTTATGTTCATGTTTTCCCTTTGATTTTACACCTGAAAAATGAAGTGCAGCTCTACCTGTCTAAATGAGGTTCTTGATATATACCTCCCTTATGGTGACATAAATGGAAAGAAAAAGTAATTACATTTTTGAAACTATTTGAGCAACTTTCAGAAAAGCCATTGGCACTTACATAAGTACTAGCTTAAAATTTGTATGACTCAAACAGCTCTTGTGTAAATATATCTGTTTATCTAGCTTCCCCGGAAAAGAAACCGTACCAATTTCAGCTCCATGTGTTATTAATTTACTGTATCTGAACTTGTCATTTCATTGCATGCAATTCTTCAAGCCTGTAAAAATGGAGACTAGTGTCCCAAATATGACCCAGGAATATACATCTCTATCTCTCTCAATGATAACTCAGGCTTGCATTTTGTGCCACAGGCCAGGAATCCAGAGAAAAATGCTCTAATCCTATTTTATCTCCTCCTATCTCTAGTTCTCAGTTTTTCAACTACCTTGTACTCTTTCCCTTCCTTTTTAAATAAAGGTAGCCAGAACTAATGAGAATTTAAGATTTCTCTGTGTTTTATAGAATAATCACACACACACACACACACACACACACACACACAATTTAACTTTGATGAAAATTGATTATTGATGACCAAATAAGGAAAATGATGTCAAACTTAATGCAAAATCAACTTCACTTATGTATCTGTGTATCAAAGATACACACAAGCTTCTCAGGCCTCCCAAACTTTCTGTGTTTTATTAATGCATTACATTATTAATGTAATGAGAACAAAATAGAATTTTCTGTTTCACCTGTTTCACAAATGCTGAAATTTTGCCCCTTTGTTCAATTCACAGGAAGCGGTTGTGTGTGCAGGTTATCTATATGCCCAATTGATTAGGATTTTTATTATATCACTTCCTGTGGATCTCTGAAATTTATACTATATTGAAAACTGTTTAATCCATCAAGTTAAAATTACTGTTCTTTGCAAAGTAAGCTCTAGGTATGAGAAATTTAATATGGAACCTGATAGCCTCCTACTTATTAACATTATAATTTCTTTCAATGTTTTACTGTTTGCTTATAAATACATTTTTTGTTAAAACAGAATAGTGCATTCATAGTCACGACTGTATACAGGTACAAGTTGTTCACGTTTCTCAAACATTTGGAAGAAATACAAACAAAAACCATATGTTTTAAATATTCCACAGAATACCTTTCTCCCATTTGCTCATATGTTGCAAATGTTTTTTAAGCTGGTACTGTTCCCAAGGAGTACCACTTACCCTCCAGTTTTATGGCAAGTATCCATACACACACACACACACACACACACACACACACACACACACATACACATACACATATATATGGATGCATTTTTCACTTAAATGTAATTTTTAAAAACCTAAGATGAGTCTCTTAGTCTTTTATTTTTTTACTGTTTAATCTTTAGAGCAATCATCCATGCAGGCCCCAAAGTCTCATAAGTATCTTATAACATGGTAAGCAAACTTGAAAGGGGATTCAGTCCACTCCTTTTTCAGATCAAAGTGTTCTTCAACTGATCCAAACAAATGAAAATATAATTGGTTTTTCAAATGCAGTGATTTTGAAAAAAATTTAGGCTTGAACCTAATCTAATACAAGTTGTCAATCCTCTTCCCAGAAAAAAAGTGTGCATGAGTATACATAGACCCACAAAATGTTGCACTGAGCTTGGCAAAGATCACCAAACCCACCCATGTGGAAGGTGTTCAAAAATCTTTAATAGCCTCTGTTTAAAGAAAGAGACCTAAAATGCTTGCTAGGTAACATGCTCTGTCTTAGATACCTTATAATTGAAAAACTCTTATCTTTAACTAAAGCCTTCCCATTCCAACTTGTTCTCTTCATAGAGGTCATAAAGATCACTAGTCACTATTAACCTTTCATATTCTTAAAGCCATAGTAAGCCACACCTTGGATGTGTCCCTCACCAAGATAAATAATCCCAGCTAAGTAATTCCATTTTGGCTATACCTTTTCTCAGAGGCCCCATTATTCAATTCTTAATCATCTTTGTTGACTTCCTCTGAATAGTCTTCAAGTTTTCCATATTCCTTTGAGATTATTGAGCCTATTATTCCTCAGACTATAGCAAAGGTCTATGTAAATGGCCTTGGTGTTTAACAAGCCTTGCATAACCCAACTGTCTTGAGCATGGTGGATGCACCCTTTTCCTGCCATGTTGGAAATCCTGAGCTAACAAATTGCTGCAAATTCCATCAGTGGAATTCTTGATTGCTTAATCTACTAGATTTTCCTTTGGGGATACATGATATCTCTTACCTTGGCCGCCAAAGTTGTGAACTGCATTATTCAGCCGTTTCCAGAACTACAGGGGCATTATTTACAGCCTGAACAAAAATAAGGGAGGCCCTTCCCTTAGTTCCTAATGGATCCATTTAAAATAACATTTGAAAAACTTTTACTGCCTGATTTCATTCCTTTCGTTAACACATTTCTATTTCATTTTCTTTTCAAGTTAGAAGATGTTTTAGTACTGCTAACTAAATACCAGTGCTCACACCTCCTTGCTTTAATCTCCCTGGAAATCCTGGCTACTTCCTTAGTCACTGGATGCTGGTTAAAGGTCACCCCCTCAGTGACCACTTCAATTTCAGTTTATACCCCAACTCCACCATCAGGTCACTCCTGTTTTCTCTTTGACAAAGAACTTGCCACTATCTGAAATTACCCTGTTTATTTATCCATTTAATTCTTTTCATACATTTTCCCCTGACTGGTGTAAGCACCACAAAATCAAGGGTTTTACCTGACTGTCTCATTCATTCCTGTAGCATGTAGAACAGTCCCTGAGGTATGCCAGTCTCTCAGTAAATGTATATATTTTTGTGTTTGCCTTAAAACAAACTGTCTTGTCCCACATTTATCACACTTCACAACCATTAAACTCCATGTCCTTATGGAAAACTTCTATTTTTCCATGTACTTTATGTACATAATTACTTATTATGTTAAAGTGCTGTGGACTGTCCAGTTAAAAGCTAACTTTGAGGTTCTACTTTTTTAAAAAACACAAAAAATGTTTTGATAAATAAAAGGAGATGGAAATACTGATTCATCAATTAAAGTAAAATCATATAGTAGTCACCCAATAAATATTAATTAGTTCATTAAAAAAAATAAATAAATAAAAGTAAAATCAAATTACAGGGAGAAAAAAAGTTAGTACATATACACCAAGATGAAGACAGGAATTTCTACACAAGGTGTTTTCACTTCCATAATATGTTTCCCTGTCCTTAAAAAGCCACTAGGGGTTCTGAGAAATCTCTTAGGCTGAAATATAAGATGCCAAAGGAGAAGGAAGAGATGAAGAAAGCTACAAACTCTTTCTTTTCCTCTCAAGATGGAAACAGATTTCCTAGCTATTCTTTTTTGTATACATAATATATGCCAATAAAAAAGCTTTTTAAGGAATCCTTTGGCTAGCCTATATTCTGCCTGAGCACACATATAATCACATTTAGGTGTAGCTGGCATCCACCTCCACCAGGGACAGAATGAGGATCTGCCTCTGTCTCCAATCAAACCCATTAGTTGGAAGAGGTTGGTTTCAGTGATCTTGGCCTCTGGTTTTCAAAACTGATGAGTGAGTTTAGGTGCTGCCTTTCTCTGAGTAAAGAAACCTTCTCATTTACACACTGCCTCTTTGCTACGGTTGCATAGAATGCTCATGAGATCTTCAGGGTTTCCTAGCAGTAATTACAGAGTTTGCAAGGACTTTGAATGGCTGTTTTTATTGGACTTGGAATTATTGTTTTCATTTAAATCAATAGTTTTCAAACTTTCTTTAATGTGCCCCACAGGAAGAGGTACATTGTACATGGTGACCCAGTTCACATGCCACTGAAACACACACACACACACACACACACACACACACACACACACACTCACTCCTGAAACTGTTTCATCAAACAGTACTTATCCTAACTATAGGAGATACATTAAATATTTGATATTCTACTCTGAACTGTTCTTCAATGCTACTTGTTACACACTAAGTTGATTTCATGACCTACTGCTGAATCACTACCCACAGTTGAACAATAGTGCTTTAACCATTTTGCAGAATGCCAAATGTGAGATCTGAGCACTTTGCCTAGTTTTTCCCTAACCTTCCATGACACTTAGTATCTTTTCTCTTGGGAGCATCAATCTCCAAACTCAGTTATAGTTCATGATAGGCTCTCTATGACTTCCACAAGATTTTCAGTGCATCCTTAAAAGAAAAAGTCTTGATCAAAGCTAATACACTATAAATAAGACTTGAGCCAGAATACGCTGAATCTATGAGGAGTCTCTGTCCAATGACAATGAAAATTCTGAGTGAGTTACAAAGACACTATTTCCCCATGAGTAATTTGTTTTTAAAGTCAGAGTTATAAAATTTTAGAGGTAAAAGAGACTTTAGCAAATCTAGTCCAACCCTTTGATTTTCTGACAAAAATATTCCCATGCACATTCTGAGAACTTCAGGGCATGCATCTCATTTCCTTATCAACAGTATTTTTAAGAAACAGTATTTGCTGCCATGAGCAGATGTATTTTGAACAAACAGAACTTTTATGTTTTCAGAAATAACACCGGATTAAAGTTTTTTAATGTTATAGAAATACTGGAATTATTATTTCTAGTATTTAAAGGGGGGATTAGTATCTCAGCTCTTTATTTTAGAAGTCACCATAATAACTGAATTGTAGAAGTTTTTTACTCATGACCCACACATCTGCCTGAGACAGTTATCCAATGAGCCTGGATTTTTTTCAATATTTAGACATTCAACAGATAATAGTTAAGAATTTAGTATCTACTTTCAAGAATCTTACAGTAAAATATAAAATGCTTGGTTTTTTATTATAAATTATATTATCTGGGAAATAATACATCATAAACAATGTGTATTTCATTGGTCAGACTTTATTGATATTTTATCAGACATATTTGATCTACTACTCTGGATCCTAGTTTCTTGGTAGGGACCTTGATCTTTCAAGTCCTCTGTTGAACTCAGGACCCTATTTCCCCAGTTAGTTTATTCATTAATAAATATTCATTGAATGCCTTACATGTATCAAGTGCTATTATAGACACTGGAGTTACAAAGGTGTATGGGAAAGACCAAGTTTCTGTACTCAGGGAACTTACGTACCAAAGGGGCCCATCATGAGTAGAGAAACCCCCAATCTAGCTGAGTTAACCAGAGTCTTTGGAAAAGTATTGAACTATGTCATATTTTATAAAAATTGATTTCTAAATCTTCAGTATCACTAAGGAGACAAGTGTTTAAGAAGTTGGATTCATTAGGCTAATTAAAAAGTAGCAAGCTCATTAGCCTGCATTGCTGGGTGTTTTGAATTCAATCCCTAAGTAATATTCTTCCACTTGATTTTAACCCCTACAAGTACATTATTATTAACCAACAACAATTGACAAAGAAATGAGAAGGAAAGGGAGGGATAGAAGTAATGCAGGAGGAAGTCAGCCTGCAGGGGAGGAAGATACCCTCAGAATGAGGGAAGCAAGTACAAAATTCAAGATTTGCTTATAATATTTTCAGTCATGACTAGACACTGTCACAAGGAAGCCTACAAATGCTCACAACTCAAATAGAGTTGAATCTAGCAGAAGTGGGGAAACTGTTGGCACTCTTTTTCCAGAATTGCATTGTTTTGATGATCTGACTCAAGTCTTAAGCATGACATT
Source organism: Suricata suricatta (assembly GCF_006229205.1). Lineage (NCBI taxonomy): Eukaryota > Metazoa > Chordata > Mammalia > Carnivora > Herpestidae > Suricata > Suricata suricatta. The sequence goes on along the minus strand of NC_043712.1, from coordinate 49,366,876 downwards.
TCATGATCGGCTAAGCCTCGAAGCAACCACACCCTATTCTTGGCAAAAATATATATCAAGTTATATTACCAAGGAAAACACAATGGAAAGTTTTTTTAAATAATAAATAAACAACACATCTTATTTACAAATTTTGACAAGATTTTCAAGGATTTGCCTAGTTCCATGGTGAAACCCCTGTTTGTTTGCTGTGTGAGATGTAGCATGCACAGTAACTGCTTGAATGATAAGCTTCTTTTCTATTTTAGTGTCTTCAGCCCCAACCAAGACGGGGACTATCCTCTTTAGTGGCAAAAGTAAATCCAGGTTTTATGGCTGGAGAGAGTCCAGAGCACTCAAAGTGAAGCAGATGGTTGTGAAGAATTATTTATGGTAGATTTTGTGATGCCTGTGTCGTACTCTGATTTAATAGGGGAGAAAATGAAATCTGAAGCAGAGTGAATTCAATTTCCAAATTTTACTAGGTGTACATGCAGGTTTTACACCAGGGTACTATCGTTACCCCCAGCTTCTTTTCACCGCTCTCATTCTTCATAAAAATAAGGTCTTCCTTGAACAGATGTGTGAAAATACTCTGATGGGTCATCCACAAGGAGTCTCCAGGATAACACTTCTGAAGTCCACACAGTGGACCTATTCTATTGTGATATACATGGTGGATGACATTCCTGTCTATAATGAGCAAACTCATGTTTCAGTGGAAATCACCACTGATTTCTGAAAGAAGGGGAAATAATTATAGAATCGAAAAGCAATGGCACCACAAATTACTTTTGCTGACTCTTCATAAAAACACTATATTGGCATGTGAGCAAGATCACTGGCCATTTAAAGATATCAAAATATTGTCATTTGGCATGGAAAATTAAACACATGTGCCCAATCTAATTTTAATAATGGGAATTTTTAAAGCAAGTCCTGATTATTTTCCCACACCGCATCTCCAAAGGAAATACTATGAATATAAGAAAGTTGCATAAAGAATAAGCAAAATAAATCATACTGTTAAGAAATGTAATACATAAATGTATAGATTTTCATAAATATTTCATTTTATATTATTTTTCTCTTCATTAAAAATGTTTTACCATAGTAAATATATGTCACATAAAATTTACCAGTTTAAATACTTTTAAGAGTACAGTTCTATGTCATTAAGTACATTCAAATGATTGTGCATTCATTATGACCACCCATCTTCAAAATTTTTTGTCTTTCCCACCTAAAATTCTACACCATTAAACAGGAGTTCCCTATATCTGCCTCCTGCTAGCTCCTGATAACAACTAGTCTTTGTTTCCATGAATTTAACTGCTCTAGGTACCTCGTTTAAATGAAATCACGCCTATCTTCAAGTTTCTTCTATGTTGTAGCATGATCTAGAATTTCCTTCCTTTTTAAGACTGAATCAGGGGCACTCGGGTGGCTCAGTTGGTTAAGTGTCCAACTTCAGCTCAGGTCATGATCTCACTGTTCGTGGATTTGAACCCCATATCGGGCTCTGTGCTGACAGCTCAGAGCCTGGAGCCTGCTCCAGATTCTGTATCTCCCTCTCTCTCTGACCCTCCCCTGCTCACACTCTGTCTCCCAAAAATAAATAAACATAAAAAAATTTTTTTAAAGACTGAATCATATTCCATTGTATGTGTAGACCCAATGTGCTTATCCATCCATTTGTCAATAGAAATCTGCATGCTTGCACCTTTTGGCTATTTTGAATAATGCTGCTGTAAACATGGGTATACAGATATCTGTTTGGTCTGTTTTCATATCTTTGGGGTATATATTTCAAAGTGGGATTGCTGGATACTATGTTTAATTTTTGAGTAATCAGGTTTATGCTTTTATAATTCACACATTCAGCAAACCTTTATTAGACTCTTACTGTGTGCTAGATAGCCATGGCAAAAGTTGGGAATGGACAAAACACAAACGCTGCCTTCAAGACTCACAGTCCAGTGTTTGAGCAGTTTGCTGTTGTTTTACTTTCTTTTGATGATAATGATTTACAGTTGATGCATTAACTCTCTTTCCTAGGCTCCTTGAGACCAGTAATATATTTGTACAGTATATGGCAAGAGTGCCCTCAGGACCCCAACCTTCACTCACTTGAGGCTCTGAGCAATGGAGAAAACTAGAACCAGATGGAAATAGTACATTGTCCCATAGGTCAGGTGAATCAGGACATTGCCAACCCCTCCCCCATACACATCATCTGTTACAGTAGCTTCAGGAGAAAATCATTTCAGTGAAATCATAAATTAGATTAATGGAACCTGTACAAATGAAATGTAGTAGTATTATATGAATTCTACTAAGGTATTTAATTTGATTATGGGGAACAAAGTTTTCCATTCAAATGGCATTAGACCAGTGGAAGTAACATATATCGAGTTTGAATAAATTTTCTTAAATTTAAAGTTTCTCCAAATGACTAAAGATAACAAAATGTGAAGCTTAGAAAGGGTAGGATAGCCTTGGAAAGTTTAATAAATCCAGAAGGCAACAAAAATGAGTTTAATCATCATAAGGATAATGAAAAACATTGTTTTCATCTGCATGAAATCACTCTCTTATTCCATCATCTCCTTCAAAGTGCTTCATGGATGGCTTCCTTTTATAGTCACAAGGTTTATTTTTTATATGCTTACACCCCACCTTCTTCCAAACAAAATGAAAGTTTGCTTAGCGTAAATTTGCAATGCATAATATACCAAACCACTTACATGGAATAATAGAATGTAAAAATCAAGGAAGAGTGAGAAAATGTTTAAAAGCCATAGGCTAAGGAAATATCTAACCATTGAGTACAAATTTTTGTTCTGAGCCTCCTACTAGCCAAAGCAAAGATAGAAACTCAGAAAGTTATATAGTTCTCTTTATCTAAAAAATGTAACATACCCACCTTTCTATAGTTCTCTTTATCTAAAAAAATGAAACATACTCACCTGTCACATATCTTTTGTATTTGACCATTATATTCCAAGAATTTGTCAGAGGGATTCTTATATAATTGGACTACATAAGCAAAGCTGTCCTAGACAATTATAGAAGATCTCAGAAGTATTACACATATACATTTCTATAATGCCCCTTAGTCAAAGCCAAAGGCATGATGTTTTTTCATAGATCCTAAGCTGACAGAAGACTATATAACTTACCTATTTATGTAATGATTTTATATAATCCTGCCACCAAGATACTATGTTGAAACACACATGTTGTCTTCAATACATTTCTTTCTCTCAGAAAAGTCTGGAGATAGGCAGTCGAGCAACACTATGACGCCTGAGTGTCAGGCAGCAGGGCCCTCTGTCTGGTGCATAGTACCCCCTCATGGTCCAAGTTCCAGTCTTCCCATTATCATTACGGCCACGCAGAAGAGGAAAGGGTAAAGCAGGATATGCCCCTCTTTTTAAGGACATCACTTGGAATTACATCCACGACCTCCACTTACATCTCCTTAATGGGAATTTTGTCACATGGTCACATATATCTGCAAGAGAGGCTAGGAAATATATCTCTTCTAGCTGGGCATGTATGTTTACTAGCAAGGCAGAAAAAATATTGGGAGAGAGCTAATATTTCTGCCATCGATATGCTATTTAAAATCTTTGTCCCTTAAAACATAGGCATAACTTTAAAAACCAATGTGTTGAGGGAAAATGTAGATGCATATGATTATAGTAAATATTCTACTTACAAGGCCATTTAAGGGTGACAGAGCATTTTTATCACAGTCTGAATGACAGGAAATCAATAGAGACATACAGAGTGAAGATGGAGGTGGGGAGAGCAAAGGGAAGATAAGTGACCAAACACCCACACCAAAAGCTAGACGTGTGGGTCCATTGGGACAGGAATGTGCCTCTCTCAAACAGATCTTGCCCAAATCCTCAGTCATATCCCTTGGACTTTGCTGTCTCTTTATTTTATACAGACCAGCCATGTCCCCATTTATATTCTTCCTAGATGTAAGATCAAATGATGCGCATCAAATTTATCTTGCTGGCCTTAAAGACAAGAAACCTCAAGGCTAGGACCTGTGTCCCCCTCCAGCTGCTCCAAAGGGCTTTTGTGACTAGGTCCCATCCTATAATCCTATCTGAGGAATGGGGGTTCTCCCCTTTATCCTTGGAATCCTACAGTGTCTGTAATTACATTTTCTGTTCTGGGAAACCAATGTTGAATTTTAACTTCTAGAAAATGCATGTGCAAGAAAAGATAAATCTGTAGGTTCTTTTCCCCATTTCTCCCAGTTGCACCCAGTATTTCCCCCTCAGGACACCTGCAGATTGGTAGCTTTTTGTTGTTGTTGGCTTGTATTCAATTCTCTATGTCATTACCATGTGTAATGTTTTCTTTTTTTGCCATGCTTACCAAGATCCACATTCCTTCATGAAAGTCTTTTCAAAAGAAAGAACAACCCACCACAGTTTGAAGTAGGAACGATAAAACATCCAGCTTTACCTACAGACTCCAAGTCCTTTTCAGAAAGTTAAAAAATAAACGATACTATAAATTATTTTTTATTTTTTAATCATCAATTCTTTTTCAGCGTTCCATTATTTTGGTTTTTGGTATTTTTCCACTATGTTTATAATTGTGATATGAGATAATCTTTCTAACCTAACAGAGAAACCATTCATCTAGCTGGTATGAGCAAATATAATTAGCATGTAATAGAAATAAAATTGAAGACTGCCCAAGAATCTACTTTACTTTAGAGGAAGAGGACTCTGATTTTCCATGGTTTAATTGCCATTCTGAAATTCAAATTTGATTTTATCTTTCACCTCATTTTTCCTTAGTTTTAGGAAACTGTGTTTTTTTTCCATGCCCCTACTTGTGTTTTCCATCTTTTCTTTTTCCTGACACTGTATCGATAGACATAGCCTAGGGTCATCAACTCACATGTTTCATTTGACAAGTATTTATCTAATGCCAATAATATATGAGGCTTTGTGGAGGAGTTATCTGAGCTACAGCCTAAAGGTTAACAAGGATTTGAGCAAGACAGAGATGACAGGGAGGACCTTTCAGGCAGGAGGGCCTGGAAGTATAAATACGCAGGAGTGAAAGGACTCGAAGTACTGGGGTAATATCAGGTATTTCAATTGAGCCGGAGTATGACTTTCTATTATCCTGGGACTAGAAACAGATCAGGGAGGTCCTTGGATGCCAAGCATAGGAATTTGGCTTTTGCCTTTTAATCCCACTCTCTCTGTGTTGTCTATAAATCTGTTAACACCCCTTCACCGTATTGTCTGGCTCTGGTATAATTATTTTATCTGTGAAGAATGATGTCATGGAAATAGTACTGAACTGAGAATCAAGGGCCTAGGATTTATATATTACACTTGGGTTTAATATGTGGATATTACAACCATAATTCAAACCTCAGCAATTAAAGTGGTATCTATGTCAAAAAGGCTCTAAGAAACAGGTTATCTGTTTTCAGAATGTTTTATTTGTCAAGCATTGCATGCAGTAAGTGCTCAATAAGTGTTTGTCAAATCTAATTCAAACCTCTGTGATCCATGATGTAGCCCCAGTGATGGAGAAAAGGGGGGAAGGCCCCCCAGTTTGGAAGTGGTGAATAATTCTTTTCTCCTGATGTGCTCTGCTATGAGTTTGTTTGTTTATTTGTTTGTTCGTTTTCTTCAGGACAGGGGGAAGGAGTCCTAGAATTAGAATGTAGATTATGATAGTGATTTTTCCCAGGATTTTATTAGAATTTTCAAATACACACAAAAGTTGAATGACATGTACAGTGGATACTCCTATACCCACCAACTAGCATGGTAATGTTTCATTGATCTCCTTCCTTGTGCTGAGCTATACTCTACAAACCCCTTGCCCCACTGCCCACAACTACTCTGTGATGCTGACTCTTATTCTCATCATATAACAGCTTCAAACAAACACAAACAAAAAAACTAGGCTCAGTGACTTTCAGAAATTTTTTTCCTTAAAGTTCTTCCAGTAGTAAAGGGAACAGCTAGAATTTGAACACTCTGATTCCAAAATCTGGGTTCTTTCTGCTGAATGAAGAACCTCTAAAATTCCTCTCTACTTTCAGGGTCACTGATGCTAACTGAGTATCTACAGTGTGAGAAGCCCTGAATTATGCTCTGTAGGCAATGAAAAGAAATGTAAGCTGAGGCTCTTAGTGCTTTAGGCAACTCAAGTTGAAACAAATCAAATTTTAAAATTTGTTGAGTTCCTTCTCTATGGAACATGCAGTGCTAGACACTTTGCAGGGAGAGATCACTGAAGATGTGATCTGAGACTGTGGGATGAAGTAGTGAAAAACATATTTCTTCTTTAAGCAGACTAAAATAGTAGGTCACGGTGAGTAAAAGCCTTGGCCTTACATGTTCCTGCTTTCTCTCTGCTTACTCTGTCCTCCTGACCTGCAAAGCTTTTCCCCATTTCTTATTGTCTCTTGAAAGTCTCTGTTTATCTTGACACAGAAGACAACACAATGTTGGCGAAGATGTGGAGAAACTGGAACCCTCTTACACTGTTGATGGGAATGCAAACTGGTGCAGCCACTCTGAAAAACCAGTATGAAGCTTCCTCAAAAAGTTAAAAATAGAACTACCCTACAACCCAGCAATTGAATTACTAGGTATTTACCCAAGTGATACAAAAAATACTGATTTGAAGGAGCTTATGCATCCCGATGTTTATAGCAGCTTTATCAACAATATTATCAAAATAATGAAAAGAGCCCAAATACCCATCCACTGATGAATGGATAAAGCTGCAGTATATATACACAATGGAATATTACTCATCTATCAAAAAGAATGACCTTGTGCCATTTACAACAATGTGGATGGAGTACAGTATATTATGGGAGGTGAAATAAGTCAGAAGATGACAAATATTATATGATTTCACTCATATATGGGATTTAAAAAACAAAACAGATGGATATAGGGAAAGGGGGAAAATGAGAGAGGGAAGCAAACCATGAGATTCTTAACTGCAGAGAACAAACTGAGGGTTGCTAGAGGGGAGGTGGATGAGGAATGGGTAAATGGGTGATGAGGACTAAGGAGGGTACTTGTTGTGTTGAGCATTGGGTTATATGTAAGTGATGAATCACTGAATTCTACTCCTGAAACCAGTATCATACTATATGTCAATTAATTGAATTTAAATAAAATTTTATAAAAAAGAAGAAAAATAACAAAATCAAAGAGTCTATGTATATCTCAAGGTGTTTTTCAATTTCTGTTTCTTCCATTTCAGTCCGCCTTACTGACTCCTCAAACTAGCAATGATCTCTCCCTTGTCTGAATGATAGCCCTCTGCTCTACAAAGAGGCAGGGTAGATTAGTGGTTAAGAACACAGATTCCCCCTGAGATCCTAGCCCTTCCCCTCTGTGGATATGTAATCCTGGAAAATTAATGAATTCTCCAGGCCTCAGTTTTCTCCTTTGGTAAAGGGGACATATCAGTCAAGTGTTCTGTTTAAGAGAATGGAATTTCCTCTTACTAATTAAAGTGGAAAGTGTTATATTGATAAAGGAATTCATTAACTCACAAAAAGTTGGAATTGCCAACTTTTTGAGCTTTCTGAAGACTCCCATGCTCCTCTGTAGTAACAGATCACCACGGGATCTGCTGCCTCTTCTGTAACCAGTAAATCACCAACTGGATGGAAATGGAAGGGCTGGGTGTAACAAGGCTACACACCTTCTCTGATACAACTGAGAAACTGCATTCCCCAAGCTTGCCTCTTTTCACCCACAAAGATAGTGACAGGTTGCCATGGTTGCAGACAAACTGCATTGCTCTTTAGCCATTCTTACAAATGGAGAGAGTGAAGTGTGGTCTCTGTCTCACTTCTTTTAAGTCTTACAGGACTGCTCCTGAGTAGCCAAATCTAAATTATATCTGGTACCCTAGCTGCAAGGGAGTCTAGGAACTGTAGTTGCTAGGTTTTTGGCTTCTACATTTCAAGAAGGCACTAGCTGGGACCAATGTTGAGTGCTAACTGACCATAAATCATATCCATTTGAGAATAATAAATGTACCTCTCCCATAGTGTTGTTGTGAGGATTATATGAAATAATAAAGTATCTAGTATCTAGCACACTGGAGAGCCTCAATAAATGCAATTATTTTCATCAGTCAGCCTTTCAAGGAATTGTCCAGATGAAAGACCACAGATATAGCCCCCAATTCCCACCTGCTAATAAGTAATGTTGATGAATGTGCTTACCAGAGAAGAGCACCAGTTTTGCTACCTTTAAATTGAGGATAATAATCACTCTCTACCTTATAGAGTTTCTGCTCACATCACATGAAGCCATGTGTGAAAGATGACTTGAAAACTGTAACAAACATTCCAATTGCTTTGGTGTTGAAAGGATGTTGTGTGAATTGGAGAGCTACAAACTCCTGGTCAAATTCCAGCTCTGCCCCTGAGAGTAGCAGTCGGCTTCCTATAGTTTTGTCTTCTTCATCCCTACACTATGTTTTCCTCTTTTTAATTTTCAGAATGAGCAAGGAAAATTAAACCACTTTCATGCATGCCTGCAAGGAGCCTAAGTCTCAGACACTGTCATTACCACCTCCTGCAAGAAGGGAGATGGGGTTCTACCCAGATCATCAAGGTTCCCCACCCCTGAGTTCTTTCCAGAAGACTCTCTGCCCTCTCCACTCTACATACTGCAACCGGAGGGCCAAGCGAGGAGGCCCAACTTCAGGAAGAGACAGGTGGCTCTGGCGCGAATGCTGTAATGCATTCTCCCCAGGGAGAGAAATTCTGAGAGTTTAGCTCACTCTTTCCTGTCATAAAGCACACTGAATGTTAACAGCTTGCTCCTGTCCAAGCTGGTGTTTTTTAAATTAAGTATTGTTAAATCCATACCATTTGGAATGATGCTTCAGACAGCCCTGACACTCTCTCTCTTGCTTCTGCTTTCATTTCACCTAATATATTGTACAGGGAGCCAGTAACCAGTATAATGGCAGCTGTAGCCACTGCTGCTGCTCAGACACTGGTGAGACGGCTTTAATGCAGATACCTGCAGAGGGAAAAGGAGCTTGGCCAGTGCCCTGCTCCCATGTCGTAAGGGGCCTTTCCCAAGTCACCATTAGTGAGCATCTTGATTACCTAGGGTTTTATGTTATTTTTTCTTGGTACTAGATAAGGTTTTAGAAATGACAAAGGTGGGAGACAGAGAAACTGTAGATTGAAATCAGATACTTTCCACTGTCAGGTAACATATACCCATGGTAAAACCTGGGTAGCCTGCCTTCTACTCCTTTACTTTCACCATAAACATTACCCTCCAGCCAGTAGGACACCACTGCCAGCATCTGAAAGTGTCTATGTGTGTATGTGTGTGTATATAAACATACGTATACATACATACATGTGTATATGCATAGGTACATATACATATGTAGGTATCTACATATGAGAGAAAAATGATTTAGGGCCAGAAGATCCTAGTCAAAGGCCACTTCTGGCCAGTGGGTCCTGAGGCAACTCATTTAATTCCTCTGAGCCTGATTTTCCACATATATCAAATGGAATAAGTACTTAGTCATAAAGGTCAAATGCAACTATGAGTGTAAAACCATTTTCAGCCTTTAAAGATATGACATAAACTTTGGTAATTGTTAAAATTATCTCATCCCCAAAACATACCACAATGACCCTCCCCCAACTTGATCTTGTTTTCCTTTTTCTAAAATTACAGTAAGCATGGAGCTTGCCCTGGACTGTGTAATGTTTGACGACACAATTGCTTTTCCTAGTTTCTCTGGAAATCCTTAACAGGAAAGGAAATGCTATGAGCACTGGGACCAGAAGCATGAGATATTGTGGTGTGTGACCTCCAGACATTCAGTGGGTTACTGAGGGTTGACTTAAGACTAGTATGATATCTAGCAACTTTTTTGAGGTGAAGGTGACCATTATGCTGCACATCAACATGTCTGTTGAACTTAAGGCAGAAATCTCTGACTCAAAATATCTGTATCATATTTATTTCCAAAGTAGGAAGGAATCTAGAAGAGCTACTCATGGCCATTCTTCTGCCAATAATATCATATCATTACCACTGTTGCTACTCTTCCTTTTCCCACCACCTGTTCATGCCTTGGGCTCTGCCTATTGAGTGATGATTATGTGTGAAGAGGGAAGAAGCAGTGTTTAATAAAATATTCCATTTTATAGAACCAGTTGGAACTCTTTAATAGAAGAAAAATCTCTGTATCAGAAGGCTCTAATATGTCGAACAACCTAGCTGCTTTTCTTCACCTTTCCGAAAAGCAGCACTGCAGATATGTATGTAGGCAGACCTGCCTGCATTCACACGCCCATTATGGGCTCATCAGGTTTTCCATATTTGTCTGTTCATAACTCTCATGGATATTTTTTACTAATGGGAGGAAAGGACTTTAATTCTCCTCATCTTCTACCTCCATCATACATATTTCTGGGCTATCAAGAAATCTACAAAGGAAACACTTCCTGGTGACACACCAATGGAAATGTAAGGCCAAGTTTGCTATTTCATCCTTTCAAACACTCAATGCTTTTTTTTTTATCAGATAAGGAGAAAGATGTCCTTGTTTGACACTTGACACTTTTCTAAAACTGTAATAAAATCCTCCTTTGGTAGAGTCAAATCTTGATCGCTAGTGGATTAACCAGACTTCGAAGCTTCCTGACCTTCTCTTTGCTGTTGCTGGCCTCTTAGTCATTTCACTGCTCATCAGCACTTCCTCCAGAGCGTCGCCGTCCATGCCTCTTGCAACAGTAGAAGGCAAGAGGACATAAAACTCACTTCAGCCTTTTCTGCTATGTTACAGCGGCTCTGATAAAGGACATGGATAAGGACAAGGCTGAAGCTGCTAGTTAAAAGGTTTGGGAATTAACTGAAGATTTAATTCACCCTTTCTTCCCCTCCCCCTGCCAGAGTAGATAGCTGTGAGTTGGCAGTGTGTCAAAACCAGGCTGTTCCTCAAGCCCAAATTTCAGCCCCTTTCATTCCAGTCTTTGTTAAAGGGCTTTTTTTTAAAAACCAGGGACTCTAAATTTCTAATTGCGCCTTTAGTGTAGTAAACCTGTGACATTTAAAATTGTCACTTTACAAAGAAATAACTCGCTTTTTCTTTCTCCACCCCGAGATGAAGTCATTACTACCTAAAGTAACTTAGGTCACTATTTAGGTTTAGGAACTTCCAAAAACTTATGTAGCCTCTCTTTTCCTAGTCAGGGTTTGAAAAAACAAAGAGGAGCTTCAGGGAAAAGGAATAAAGCAGTTGCACAGAACACGTCTAAAAGGCACATTAAGTCAGTTTTTGTCTATGGCTCTTCCCCTTTATGGCATATGTTATATATTGACAGGGATTAAGTTTCTCTCCTGAATGGAACAATACGGAGTCACAGGGAGCTACTGTACTTCGCAAAGCAACAGACACCGGCACAAGCAAAAGGCAGATAGGTATCTCACAAAGAACCCACCAGGTTAGTTAAAAGTAGAGGGCTTTGCTTCATCTCTTGCAATTCTGCATCTTTTGCATTTCTCTTCTCCGCTGCCGCGAGCTCTGCTCTCCTTTCTTTTTCGTCTGGTTTCCCCTTTTTTTTTTTCTTTTGCTCGCACTGTTACACTTTCTCTGTCTCCCCCCCCCCCCCCCCCACGCTTTGTTATTCAGCACGTCTGATTAGCAGGAGCCTGATTGGCTGGCTGCCTGCTCGGAGAGAGATTCCATTCAGCTTACCCCCCACCCATCCACCAACCCACCCACCCTCGGTCAGGAAATGTGAGCGGGGCTGATGGAAGCTGATAGGCAGAGCTGGAGTGTTAGCACCAGTACTGGATGTGACAGCAAGCCGAGGAGCACTTAGCAGCTTATTCAGTGTCCGATTCGGATTCCGGCAAGGATCCAAGCATGGAATGCTGCCGTCGGGCAACTCCTGGCACACCGATCCTCTTTCTGGCTTTCCTGCTCCTGGTAAATGACTTTTCGTTTCAATACGTTGTTATTGCCACTTAGCCTGGGTGCTGTTGGCGGTGATGTGTATGTGCATGTGTGTGTGTGTGTCTTTATCTTCAAACACCAGGTAAAATAATTCACATGATTTTAAGAAAAGAAATATAAACTTATTTCAGAACGTTAACCCCCCAACTTCCCAAGCAAAATAAAGTTGGCAAGACTCTGTGGGATAGTGAGAGATAAAACATAATACTGAGACTCGAACTTTAGGATATACTGCCAGAGTTCCTTATCTGGGGACCGTATAAATGGTGGCGTGTATGCTTGGAATTTGGGTAAATGACGTCCTAAAATCAAACTCACTGGTTGTGGTGTTCCTGGAATTTTTGAAGGATGGGCTGTAAGGGGCTTTCCCCCACTGCCTTTTATGAATCCTTCTCCGTAGGTGCACATGTGCTAGGGAACCAGGTAAAAGACGGAATGAGAGCCCGTTTGCAGCCAACCTGGATTATAGCTCATAATTACTGTAAGTCCTCTATGGATACAAGTTAATGCTAGTATTTATGAATTGAGGATTATGGTCTTTGATCTCAGATCTGCTTTTAAAGAAGAAGAAAACGCTGACTTTTTTGTGCGTCTGCTTTCCATAATCACAGTGATAAGATGCTCTGCTCTTGAACATCAGCACACACTGCATTTTTGACTCAAAGTAAATGTTCCGTTGTGACTCATACTTGGTTTTATGGGCAGAAAATGAACTTTTACTGTCCAAAAAAAATCTACACTCAAAATATTAATAGCAATGCACATTTTTTTAAACCAGAGTGTTCTGGGCAGACAGCTTCATAAACCTCATCTGAAGGTTCGATTCCAAAATTTGCACACACTGATTCCAAACAAACGTGACTGTAGCTCTCCTTGTCACACTGATGGTATGCCAGCACTCTCTCAGAAGGTAACAAGGCAAGAAAGAAACAAGGTAAAAATGTAACAACTATATAGATTGCATTGATTCCTTGATGCTAAAGGAATGTTTTATTCTGATTAGCTTCTGTCAAATTTCATCTACACTATAATTTTGAAGAAGGGAAGCAAGCCATTTGGTACAAATTGAAAAACCCCACAGACTCTTGAGATAGAGTAGTCAGACAGTGTTTAAATATTTTATACATTCCCACTTCTTAATTTGCATCACTGTAGCCAAGAAATCATAGTGCTGCACTGCAAATGCTATAACTACAGAAATATTTGTTTCAGGTTTTAAAAGAACTTTAAAGGCAAACTAATTTTAAGCATGAATAGACTAAGTTTTAGCTGTTGTGAGGAATATAAAAAGCAGAATGTTTAGGTGTGCTTTATGACTAGTGGAGCGAGCAATTTATGAAAGGTGCCTCATTTTTTCCATATGGGACACGTTACTTATATACACACCATTAGTTTGCCTTGTCTTTCCTTCTTTGTGATCTTTAACAAGTGTGTGTTATTTCCCTAATTTAATTGCATCACAAGGCCAATTACCAATACACGTTACTTTTTTGGTATCTTCATAGGGAAATATGATCTCATTCTATTTTGGAAAAAACTGCCCCATTCAGGAATAGACTGTTTTGATACCCATTTGGTAATTGCATTATATCCCCCTTTGACATCTTGAATATTCATATATGTATTTGAGCATGTAATTAGACTTATGTGGAAAAAAAGTATTTCATCCTATCAGATTTCAAATATAAAACATATTTTGTTTAAATCATAATCATTGTATTATAAGAATAAAATGAAACCAAATCCAGGTTTGTCTTAGGTCTGTATTTAAATGAATTGGGATTCTGAGAGTCACAGGAAAGAACTGACTTGTGAATGAGAAGATATGTCCCTGGGCAGAGTAATGACAGCATTATTAATACCGTCCCCATATTGTGTGTCTGAATATGTCAAACACTAGGCCAGTTGTCTGAAAAGTGTTACAAGGAATCTGCACTATCAGCTTGCAAATAGGCATATTTAAACCTATTTTACAGATAGGGAAACAAGCTTATATTTGAATGCAAAAGTTGAATAATGGAGAGAAAATAAGTTGTTTGCTTTGGTTGGAAAGTGTTTAGCAATGATGGAAGCAAGGCGTCAGTTGTTCTGTAGTCTTTCTTGGATAGTTAGGGGTTTTGCCTCATCTTGACCATTAAAATTATGGACAATATTATGGGTGCTGGTTACCCATGCTTATTAACTGCCCCCATCCGCTTTGTGACCAAAATTACGTTCTTGACCTATGAGCCTATGAGCCTCGTCAGCAGTTGACTTAGAACTAGAAGTGTGACAGTTTCAGCTCAGCCTTCAGTCTGGATGGAGAAATTGAACAAGGGGGCTTTTTCTCCCCATAATTATTTTATATATTATATGAGTCTACTTCTAGAATTAATTTATGTAATTTTTGAAGATCCCTTTAACTGTATTGGAAAACATCCCATTTGTTTAGTGATGAATCCAATTTCTGTGTCAAAAACAGCGTTCATTATCACTGACAGCTGAATCCCCTGTGTTGGGTCTTGAGAGTATGACAATATCAAATGTTGCTGACCCTCAGTTTTGTCAAAATCCTTTCCCTTTGGAGGATGCTTTCTGAGAGAATTAGGTCCCTGTCTTTCTGTATCATATTTTCATACAAAGCTCATACATCACAGACATCTATTTTGCTCTGCACACAACAGGAAAATACTTATGATCAGGAGATTTCACCCGGATATTCAGGTTGAATTCAGTCACATCACCCATCTTCCCTGGTCTTCCACCCTGTTCCCCTTTTTTCATTCTCCCTCCTTTGTCCCAACTATGTAGCTCAAAAGGAATGTGGCAAAAACCATGACCGGCCATTGACATAGGTGTCCATCCAAACTTGAAGTCAAATCACTTCTTTGTCAGAAAGGCATTTAATCAAATTTGCATTTGCTTTTTGTTTCTTTTAAGTGGTTTTAAGCTCTTTCGCCTGCTATTGTGAGAGTTGCAAGAGTAACACTCAGAATTATAATAAAGGACATGTGTTTTTCTGTTGAATTTCTTTTTCTTCTCTGTACTAATTTATACATGGAAACTAGTCAAACACAATAGCCCATTCCCTGCAATTGCTCTGGCACTGTCCTCCGCTATTATCTAAGTGGATCTATCTTGGATGGCGAGAAGCACCATTAGCTTGTGGAATGAATGTTAAGTCCCTTATTTACAGCAGACTGTGGGCTGCTCCAATAAATGGTGTGTGTGTGTGTGTGTGTGTGTGTGTGTGTGTGTGTGTGCGTGCGCTCGTATGTGTGCATGTGTGTGCCCACAGGTGCATGTGTGCACATACCCAAGTACCTTTCTATAACTGCTCCCTCTACATCTATCTCTTATTCTCATGCCTAGATTCTCTTTAAATCAAGCCTCAGGATTTTTCACCTAAATCTACAGAACATAATGAGGCATTTATTTATACCCTATTTTCTAACTGTTTTTGTAAAGTTTCTTGTCTAGACATGGTCAGCAACAATTTTGTTTCCTCAGACTCCTGTTTTTAGTGTTCAGGTCTGATCAGGACCACTTTCTGGCTCCCGTTATTATTTTCATATGAACCAGCTTCATATAAACTGAAGGAAGTATGTCCAATAGTGGTCACTAGTGAACTACAGAAGAATTCTGTTACACCAGAGAAGTTTTCCTTGAAACACCACATGTATATTAAAGTCTTGAGAAAAAGAGAGAAAATGGATAAGTGAACATATTTGTTTGTGCATTCTGCTTTATCAGTGTGTATGAATAAGGCAGAAAGCCATCCCCTAGCACACCATGGGGTAGACTAGTACTCAAACTTAGATGCTGCATGAAGTTCAAATAATAACGAAATTAAGGTCAGGGTTTGTGTAATTTTAATGAGTAAAGTGTGGTTAACCACTGTACCTGTTATTCATTAAAAAAAACTAGTTAACGTTGTTGCGATTTGCACAGGAATTGTTTGGATGAGACACGCTCTGGTAATTTGGTTCTGCACTTTCTTTTGGTTTAATCAAAATATAATTTTAAACTCTTTCAGGAAAAATATAGTGTCCTCTGAATGTCTGCATTTCCTGTAGCACCTGGTAGAATGCCTTCTCTACATAAGCATCATAGCTGTTTGTGAACTAATTCAAGGGAGGAGGAAAGGACATCCAGAGGCTATCACCTGGCTTACTAATTCTCCACATTCTTGGTGTTTCCTGACTTCATGTACAGAGTCTAGTTTCTCTGGTCAAGTGACAGCTCTGCTTTTCATTTGTCTGTTTCAGGCTCCAGGTCTAAATTATTTAAGTTTCTCCGGTAAAATTGTTTGTTTCATTCTGCCCTTCCCTCATTCTGCATATTCTACTGTTTCTTGTGGTCTCATGAGTACAGTGACCCAGAAGCGACCTCGCCTAGCATAAGGGCCCTAGTCTTTTCTTGAGTGAGAGCATTCCTTGAGTCATCATGAATAACCTACTAGTTAAGCATGTTGAGATAATCACAGGAAAAAGTGTCTAAATCAGGTTTTACAGGCTTGCTGTTTTTTACTAATTTTCTTCTTCTAAAGAGCAGACTTCCAACTTTCTGTTTTCACCAGAATAAGACAGGTTGTTGTCATTTTCTGTCTACATCATAAAAACTATACCATGTGGTTGAATTTTGGCTTGATTGGCAGTCCTGGCTCATGAGCGGCTTAGGACTGGCATACCAGAGGTGATGTAAGTCTTCAAGGATCCTAATTGAAATAGGCCAGCACAGCTGTGTGGGGAGCCCGCCTGCTAACTGGGGTAAGCTGTTGCTATCAACCCCTTCTTTCCATGAGCTCAAAAGTAAATGACTAAATCTCCCCAATTCCCAAACTTCAAGATTAAAACCTATGTTGAATAAAGCTTAACTGTTCCGGCTTCCCCTCCTGGGGATTTTGCTAACGAGAGCACCCAGCATGTAGAGCAGTTAGTTTTCTGGCCGTGTCAAGAAGATGCCTCAATGGTAATAGTCAGTATCCACCAGTGACCTCAAACTTGCTATTTGTTGATTTCCAGAGGCTCCATGTTGATAAAGCAGTTTGAATATTTCCCTGTATCTTTTAAGGGTCTCTATTTCGGTCATAGACATATATCTTATCTCATTAACTACTGAAACTCTCTGTAAAAGAAATACCATAATTTCTGTTTGGCTACCCAGACCGCAAATTCTACCAATAAAGAAGTAGCTTTTAGTCTTTGTTTCTCAGAGGCATACGTACATAATTGCAATCTCTACAGTGTTTTAAGATGTCATTTCTTCTAGTCCTTGGGCTTCTTTGCATTTATCTCTGTCCCTGTACTTCTCATAGTGTGCTTACATTTCTGTCCACTCTGTGAAATTGTGGGTGGCGACAGGAGTGACTTGTTCTCCCTACCTCTGTCAGAATGCCTAGTAATTAGATCTCAGTGGACATCGTTGAATGAATGAGTGAGTGAATGGATAAGAATGACTTGGCAAGAAAAGTAAAAAAGATGGTAAAGTACAAATGGGACAGGGTAATGTGAACTCCATTTCACATGTAAAGCATTTCACTAATTCTGGTCTTAGTAAGACCAAGTCAACAAGCTAATAAATTCTTAAGAGAAGATAAATATTTTGTTTTTCTTTCTCGTTCTTAAACATATACATCTATACAATGAACAATAGTGGAAGAACAATCCTTATTGCTATTGATAATTAGAAGGAAGTTTGCATGTTTCATATCTTGCTTAGCCCATTTGGTTCACAAGTATTTTTCCTTTTATGAAATTTGCTCTCAGGAGGAAATAATACTTATATTTGCCACAATCTTATAAAAATGGAGGGTAGCTATAAACTCTCATTTTAGCAGAGATAATGCTATGGGTTCACCATAACTCACTTCTTTTTATGACAGGACACAGGATAAACTGTATTTCCCTGCCTTTGCTGTGACTGGATGTTGCAATGTGATTATGAGTCAGTGGAATAGAGTTAGAAGTTATAGATGGCTCTTCTCACCCTCACGTCTGCCATGTAATCCTCCAAACATTCAGCACTCTCTTTACCTACCTCCTGGATGAAGAGACTCCAGTAGGGAACTTCAAGACCTTAGAGAATGGCAAAGCCACCAAGTGGAAGGCCAGGGTCCCTGAACAACTTCATGGAGAAGAACCCCACACATCTTCTGTCATAAAATTCCATTTATGAAATTCATTCACCCACTACCAAGAAGTAAACATTTTAAAAAAGTGTTTTACTTATTTTTGAGAGAGCACAAGCAGGGGAGGGACAGAGAGAGTGAGACATAGGATCTAAAATGGGCTCTGCACTGATAACAGTGATCCCAATGTGGGACTTAAACTCACAAACCACAAGATCATGACCTGAGCCAAACTTGGGGGCTCAACCAACTGAGCCACTCAGGTGGCCCAAACCTTTTTGTCTTAAAACACAAATTTGAGGAAAAGTGTTGTTTATTATACTGAAAATCTTTTTAAATAAAATACGCTTCAAATTTTAATGCCATGCCTGCTAGCACTCACTTGTAAGTCAGTGTTAATTCTACTTTCCATTTGTTATATGGAAAAATTGAAATTAAAAAATGTCATGTCATCCTAATGATGGTTTAATCTTGTGATGTGCAACTTACTGCATAGCCCCAACATGCTCTAGGTATGCCATAACCTGCAGACCATGATGACAGAAGGAAAAATAGGAAAGTGGGTCCATGCTCATTGTTCAAACCTAGAATCCAGGAATGAATGACACTATAAATGAGAAAAAGAACCAAGAGAGGCAGGGTTGTAAATAGTTGGAATCTCCTGGAACAGAGCCAGCCAACCAACCCAGCCGGGGACATAGAACCGTGCAGAACCAAAGGCAAAGAAAACAGAAAGAGATATGGAGAATCGGAAACTAAGGCAAAACACTAATGCTGCTCTCAGGACAGAATGTCAGTAGATAAAGGGGTAAATGAGTGACAGAAAGGGGAACAGAGTCCTAAATGCAAAAATCCCAAATGTTTCACACGACAGCATCCCAAGTGAAACACACCTCTTGACCTAGTCTCAACCATCTTTGATGTATTTTCCCTGCCGATGTCTCGGGTATCGTGAAAGAGTGTGGCTGGTTTTAGAGCATAACCATCTGGGCTATAGCACTGATTCTACTTCTGTGATCCTGCTCTAGTCACAGAATTGACTTCAGCACCATCTCGTCATCCATGTGCTATTCTTGCCCACCTAACTTTCCAAATATGGCATTAGATGTTGAGGTGTTTTGTAAATTCTACAGTACCAAAAACATCAAGTGACTACTTTCATTTATGAGATTTGTCTGTCACCAACTGTATGCCCAACAAAGAGCCAACCTTCATGAAAGATAAAGACACTGTCCTTACAATGAGGAGTTTGGGAGTGCCTGGGTGGCTCAGTTGGTTAAGCATCCGGCTTCAGCTCAGGTCTTGGTCTCACAGTTTGTGGGTCTGAGCCTCGCATCAGGCTCTGTGCTGACAGTTAGCTCAGAGCCTGGACTCTGCTTCAGATTCTGTGTCTCTCTCTCTTTCTCTGACCCTCCCTTGCTCACACTGTCTCTATCTCTCAAAAATAAACAAGAAACAAAAAGAAAAATTCTTAAAAATGAGGAGTTTGGTAGTTCATGAGCCATTTAAACAATTTTTAACATTTATTTAGTTTTGAGAGACAGAGACAGTGTGATCAGGGGAGGAGCAGAGAGAGAGAGAGGGAGACACAGAATCTGAAGCAGGTTCCAGGCAGTGAGCTGTCAGCACAGAGCCTAACACGGGGTTTGAGCCCACAAACCGTGAGATCATGACCTGAGCTGAAGTCAGACACTTAACCAACTAAGCCACCCAGGCACCTGTTCATTGGGCATTTTGTTGTTGAGTTATTTTTTAAAGTTTTCAAAACACTCTTCTGTAGGGAATAGTTCTGTCATGGGCATCACTATTTTCAAATGCCCCACAATTGAAAGCTGACTCATCTTAAAAGGAACTCTTCTATATCTGCATAGACACTATCGTTTAATCCTATCCATGTGTAAATGTAAACTATGGCTTCCCACAGATTATTCATGCATATTATCCTTCTGGATATTATCAGACAGTACTTGACTTCAAACATTAAAACTTGTTTCCAGTGTTCATTGTTGAGAATATCAGTTTGTGTAGCAGAACACACCAGAACAAATTTTTAGTGAAGATAAATTCTTTAGGGAAAAAAAAACTGTCCTCAAAACAAATTCATATCATTGTGAGAATTACTGTTAATTAGGAGTGACCAGTGTCTAGGGCATTTTCATCTGTCCTACCATCAGGGCATCATGCTGGCAGACTGCAGTCTGATGTAGTTTCTACTACATTGTGCTTACTTATTATAAAGCAAGTTATTATCAACCAAGAAATCCAAGAAAAATACAAGCATATTCCATACCATATTTCTAAAGTGCTATTGCTTTAGTAGGTTGCATCTCCCATCTTCACTAGATTTTTCTCTACAATTCTTATTAAAATAAATTAATTATAATAAAACCAAAAAAGCCTTGTGCATGGAAAGGGGGATAGTTGAAATAAAGGGACTAACAGAAAAATCACATGTGTGAGCATACACCATTTATAATATAGGAGATTTATTCCACTTCTGAGGCAAGAAATTGCAAGACTCTAATAGTTTCACCACCTGTGAATTATTTGGGTGCACCTCATAAGCGGGTTCTTTCTTCTATTTGTTTAAAGAAATAAGTGGTATGTTCGCCAATTCTACACTACATTAATTTTCACAGAGTTTCCATTTTCATCTTCATTGCTTTTTCAGATTTTTTTCCAAAGCTTCTGCCATTCTCCAACTAAAGCTTTGGGTATTTTCCCCTTTCAATTTTTGTCCGGGGACTTTCTCTAAGTCAGTTCAGTCTGTTGGCATAAATGTTGGGACAAAGGAGGGAAGGAGTGTGATAACCTAAGACATCCTGACATAAATTCCAAGAGCACTAAAGAAATGAGACAGGAAATTATGAGCAACGTATAATAAATTCAAACTGTCCAATAAAATAAATATACCTCACTGGGTTCCCATCGTAAGGTAGGGTAGGGTGTCCAATTTCTCAGCCTACTTTGGCCAGCTGCTCAGGCACCATTTGAAGTCTGCTAGAGTATTGTTCAAGTATTGTACTTCATCAGTAGACCCAGACATGAAAAAGCACAATGGAAACAATAAGAATTCCTACTCTTCAGGTGCTGAAGTGAGATTTAAGGGAGAGATTTGGTTTTTTTAATAGTCTGTTTTTTCATTAAAGTTGTTATAACCATTTGACACTGAGACAGCATATCATTTCCCTGATGTGCTACACACTTTTATTTTTGCTTTGGTGCTTGTATCCAATATGAGATAACAAACATGCTTTGAAATTACTGTTAAGAATGAGTTTAACTGATATTTATATTCCCAGGACATAGATGATTAGCACTTGAGAGCTAAAAGAATCTTTAAGATGGCATCAAATGTGACCTTACTCAACTGGGATCTCTTTGAAGGCCGAAGTTTGGTTTTACATTGTCTTAGATATGTTTATATCCCAGACAAAGAGTTTGATAATGACAGAATGTTCAATGTAAGTTTGTTGTTTGAATGAATGAATTAGTCACCTATCCCAGCCCTTTGATTTTGCAGATAATTTAGTGCAAAATATAAATATTCGCAGAGAGATTTGAGGCATATTTGCCAGGAAAACCCAGCAGGTGGAATCCAGATCCTGGCATCTGGATCTCTTTCCTTTGAGTCTGTACTCTTTTGAGAAAGAGTTTATTCTCTTTCTATTATGGCTTCTGAGATCTTTAAATAAGAGCCAGCCAAGCTAGCCTTGGTTGAGAGGGGTTGAAATGCTGAGATATCATATGCAGAAGAAGCCAAAGATACTACAAAACTGCTGGAAAATCATCTTGAGTAAAAACTCAGAGATCATTGTTGGTTTATAAACATCAGGGTAACCTGGAAAGAAGGAGCCGGGGGAGGCTCTGAAGCCTATAAAAACTTGTCCTGTCCCTAGACCTGCATCATATCGATGGGTTTCATTGCTCTTGCTTTCCATATTGATGAAAAATGTGAAGACTTTGATGATGTATATGTGAAACTAACTTCATGTGGGACCCTGCACATAGCAAGTCACCACGAAATGTTAGTTCCATCCCTTCCCTTGGTGCAAACTAGCATGTTCATTGAGAGCCTGCTGAATGACAGGCCCTGTGTTAAGTCCTGGGTATACTGTGTTGAACAAAACAGACATGGTTCTAAAGATGGGTCTTTCTATGTATAATGTCAGAAAGGATTGAGATGGGAGGCAGAGAAGGCAGGAAATAATTTGCCAGTAATTTCCATTGGTTTTATGTTGCTGTCATGATATTATTTTCTTTAAACTGTGTATTTAACTATTGCTGATGTAAGGGGGTCTCTGCCTAAAGAAATAGACACATTAATTCATTATTTATTGTGATTCAAGAAAGAATTTGTAGAAAAACTCTAAAACTCTAAAGATTTATATTTAAGGTCACTTCTTTGAATTATGCTTTTTTTATTTCCTGGAATCCTCTTTTTTAGTAATGCTGAAACCTAAGCTTAATGAATGTATTACTTTGTCTCTATGCTTATTGATCCATAAACACCTGTCTTCTCCATGTTAGAACTGTGCTTAAAGTAGGCCCTCATTCAAGTGATTAAAAAGCCAGGCAGTGGCCTATAGAGCACTAATGATGGTAGATTTTTCCTCAAAAGGTTTAGCTTGCTCTGCAGAAACTGTTTGTATGCAGGAATTTTATAAATCTTTAGACATCACTCTGGCATGTTCTCTGTTCTCTGATGGGAGGGATTCTGATTTTCCAGTACCTCTGTCGTGTCCCTGTTACTAGCCCCAACCTGCCTTCATCCAAGGCAGCCATTCTTAGCTCCGAGAGCTCCACTTTCCTAACTTCAGTTTGGTAGATCCAGGACTCCTCTCAGTGGGACTGGGTTGCCTATAGACTCTAGGACCTTGGTTTTAAGAAACCCATCCAGTGGCTGATGTCTGTTTTTGAGTTCTACATAACTGAAAAACAATAATGCCCCAGATGTTTGGATTCCACAGACCATCAAAATTTCAAAAGTAAATAAAAATATGTTTGCACATCTTTGCAGGTAGGTAGAAGTCTGGAAAACAAATACAACATTTCTAATTTTTTTTAATTGTATTTAGTAAGGACTTTAAGAAAGAAACCTCTATCATTTTAGTTTCATAGATGAGGAGAGTGTTTGCCTCAGTATCTAGCTATCTAACGTTCATAACAATCTTATGGACTGGTCACAATTATATTGCCCATTTTCCAGGTGAGGACACTGAGGCGCAGAGAGGTCATATAACATTAGTAGTGGCAGAGTGCAGAATCGAACTCAGGCAGAGTCCATGATTGTCCAGCTCTGTCATTTTTTTTCAGCGGTACAAGAAATTAAAGGTTCTTCGAATAAGCCAGAAGCTCTAAGTACATACTTTCAGAAGAAAATCTAGGTAAACACATTTAGCCTTATGGAAAAATAACTGGTGTCCAGCTTTATCTTTTTCTTTTCCTGATTTATCTTTTTAATTCTTCTGCCTCAGTGAAAACTTAATAATGGACTAGCCAGCTCTATGCCAGATGCTTTCCTTGGGACACAGAGATAAATAAGACACAGTCATACTCCCCCAGAAAACTCACAGATTCTAGCCAAAGTTCAAAAAAGATAATGATAACACAGAGCCCAAGTGCAGGATATAAGGTGCTGCAGTAACACCGAGAAGGAAAGGGGGCAAGGAGGCTGACATTTATTGTCGGCAGTTCCCAGGCTCTGTGCAAAGCAGACAGAAACTGGGCTTTGAGGGTCAGTGAGGAAGACACTGAAAAGAACAGACATCAAAAATGAGTTTTTAGGGATCAGTAGAAGTTCAGCAGGCAGACACAAGAAGGAAAGGGTGCATTTCAGGCAGAGGGTCCTGCATGGGTAGAGGCACAGAGGAAAGAAAAGGAAGGTGAGTTGCAGGATTGGTGAGTAAGTGCTAGAGGCTGGAGCATCACCAGCTCAGGCAGGGCCTTGCGTTCCACGGCCAGAAACATTGTCCCATGTTTGTGTTTTAGGAAGGTAGCAATGGTGGCCACATAGAGCGGAATGGCCTGGCCTAAAGGTCTGTCGAAGACTGTTGCTGGTCTCCTGGTGGGTGGACCTTGAAGGCCGCAGCAGTGGTAGAAAAGAGAGGGATGTACCTACTTATATGGCTGCATAGCTCTTCGCGGGGAATCCTGTGGACCCCCTCCCCGCCCCCCCCTTTGCCTCATATCTTGAGGCCTCAGAGGCTTTTAAAGCCCCAGCTGCGTGTAAGGCTTTTTAGGCCCCATGGCTTTGCAGACAGCCTAGAGCCTGGCATTGAGCAGGCGCTTCAATGTGTGCTGAATGAATGTGGGAAAGAGTGACCCATTTCATTCATGGAATCCGTGTTTTCAAAATTCTGGCCTACACTCAGAGATTCCCCTCCCCTCCTCCATTATGGAAGGCCTTCCAAGCAACAAATGTATCAGTATCCCAAAAGGTCAAGAATTTTTTCCATCACTCTCTCAGGAAAGAGTGAAATCTAGGCTCACCCTCTCCGCAGAATTGCCACACTCTGACGACTTAACCCTTTATTCACTCTTAGCCTTTCCAAACAGAGGCTATTTCAAAGGGGGCACTGCTGGCTTTTCAAAAGCTTTATGCCCTCACGTGGCACAAAGCCCATACGATGGCATCATTTTTGTACCTTGGGTGGTTATTGTATTCAGAGACTAGCATTTCCCTGTGAGTGTTTAGTTACCTGCTTTCTCACCAAACAGTGCCCCATTCAACCCTTCAGATTCATGCCACAGTTATGAATCTTTCCATGGGAAGCCAACAAATCTCTTTGCCCTAATTCTTGCAACTGTCCACGCTGTCAAATATGGGCCCCACATATTGTGGTCCCTTTGGAAGCAGCTGCAACTACAGTAAAAGAGGCAGCACTAAGGATCTAAATTTAAGTTATCTGCTCTGAATAAATATTAATTGTGGTCCTCAGAAAATAATCAAGCCATATCTGAAGTTCATCTACTCATCATTGTATACTAAAAATATAATGTGACTGAAAAAAGTAACCCACAAGTTTTATTACACTTTTTTTTATTAAAGTGTGAGTTAAATGCCACATACATTCTTGATATTTTATTCTTTATGAATCTAATTGCAAAGGCTTTGGATTTTTAGTCAGGCATTGGAATCCTGTGAGACTATAATTTCTTCTTCTCCTAATTAAGAAAACTCTCCCATGTGCACATAGCTCAGTATTAGTACAAAATTGATTATAGCATGACTTCATCTCATAAAGTAGATCTGCTTTTGGGGCACCTGGGTGGCTTAGTTGGTTAAGCAGCTGACTTCAGCTCAGGTCATGATCTCACATCTTGTGGATTCAAGCCCTCCATCAGGCTCTGTGCTGACAGCTCAGAGCTTGGAGCCTGTTTCAGATTCTATGTCTCCCTCTTTCTGTGCCTCCCCCAATCGCACTGTGTCTCTCTTTCAAAAATAAACATTAAAAATTTTTAATAAAAATAAATAAAGTAGATTTGCTTTGGAATAGCATTAAGCAGGTATTTGTTGTAAATCATATGGCCCTTCTGACTTTTATTCTGATTTTGGACATCTACCACTTTACCTTTCCTTCCTCCTTTCAAAACTGACTGTGAGCAACACAAAATATCTTCAGACTTAGCAAAGGGAGAAGAACGTGATTTTCAGTCTCCTCCTCTGTGCCACATACTGTGCTGTTTGTTGACTTATGTGACCTTGGGTAAGCCTTACCACAACCCATTTCACAGATAAGGAATCTGAGTGCTAAAACCTAAAGGGTGGTGTGACTTCTTCTGCTTTTAGTGTATGTGTATTCAGTTCTTCTAGCAAAACAAAACAAAACAAAAAACACAAATTCTATTAAAATCTGAAGTACAGACTATTTTCCATGTTGCTAGAATCTGTTGTTTGCACTCTGTCAGCAGGAGCCTCCCCAGCGTGCTGAGTGATTGTCAGTTTCAGAACCACGTTCATTAGAGTTCATTGCTTGTACTGTATTTCTTCGATCCTAAGATACACACTTCTCTGATTTTAGAAACTTAGTACCTCTCATAATTGACAGCAGTTAACAGTTTCGTGAGTGGCTTTTTCATTCTACATGGTACATAAAATAATAATGTGAGTTCAATCTACACCATGTTGAATTCGATGGTGTCCTGTATCAGGGTCTTTCTGAAATTTAACTGGTGGGAGCAAAGCTAGGCTTGAGATTCAGATGCAGAAACATGATGATGGACCCTTCCCTTCCCTCCCCTCCCATTCACCATCCATTCACCAAAGACAGATAATTCTTGTCTTTGCTTGCCAGTTTGAGAATGTGGAGAGTTTATATATTGAGCTAGCTTTCCATAACCAGGACAACCACCCCTTGACTAGGTCTTCCTTTCTGTTTAATAAAACAGTTCATTTAGGCTCTTTCCATGATTTGGCTATTGTTGACAGTGCTGCTATGAACATTGGGGTACATGTGCCCCTATGTGTCAGCACTTCTGTATCCCTTGGATAAATCCCCAGTA
>NC_043712.1:49317776-49340144 GCF_006229205.1 Suricata suricatta | reverse complement strand
ACAATGGAGTATTACATGGCAATGAGAAAGAATAAAATCTGGCCATTTGTAGGAAAGTGGATGGACCTCGAGGGTGTCATGCTAAGCTAAATAAGTCAGGCAGAGAAGGACAGATACCATATGTTTGCCCTCATAGGTCTAACAGGAGAACAGGAGAAACCTAATGGAGGATCAGGAGAAGAGGAAGAGGGAAAGACAGTTGGGGAGAGAGAGGGATGCAAAACCTGAGAGACTATTAAATACTGAAAAGAACTGAGGGTTAAAGGGGGAGGGGAAGGGGGAAAGCGAGTTGGGGAGAGAGGGGGACGCAAAACCTGAGAGACTATTGAATACTGAAAACGAGGGTTAAAGAGGGAGGTGGAGGAGGAAAAGAGGGGTTGGTAATGGAGGAGGGCACTAGTGGGGAAAAGCACTGGGTGTTGTATGGAAACTAATTTGACAATAAACTATTAAAAATAAAAAATAAATAAAATCCCTGGAAATTCCAATAAATAAATAAATAAATAAATAAATAAATAAATAAATAAATAAAACAGTCCATGAGACATACTTCGCACAATACCTCAGACATTAAGCAAGTGCCCAGTAAACATCGGCAGTTATTATTACTTTCCTCCTACAGGCTGAAATTTCTGTATCTCACTCCAGGAAACCAATCTCATCTTTTCCTGGTTTCAAGGCAGCTGACAGCTTTGCCTGGTAACTAGTTTCCTGGGCAATCTCAAAGAAAGAGGCTGAGAAAAAAAACCTGAGATCCCTTTTAGTTGGGGGGTGGAGATGAGGTCTGAAGCCCACTGAAGCCAGGAAGTCTAAAACAAAAAAGATAAAGGTTGACTGAAGAAAGTCATCCTCTGAATTAGCTCATAAATGCTTGCCGAATTCAGGACTCTACCCCTCCTCTGCATCAGTCACCGTAGGAACCTCGAGCTAAAAATGGTTGGGCAGCCCTACCAGTGTCTCTCCCTCAGGCAGATTCAGTTGGTCTGGGGAGGGGCCTAGATATTGGCCACTTCTCTTGAGTTCCCAGGTAATTTAAACATGTAGCCAGAGTTGATAATCACTAATCTAATTGAATATTTTAAAGGTTCTAAACACCTCCCACCTGTTAGGGGATTTGTTTCTGATCTTGGGAGATGCTTTATAGAACCCTCCTCACATAAAACAAAATAAAACAAAATTTAGGAGCCCCTTTTCCCTAAATTAGGGATGCTATCCTAGTTCAAATAACTCATATAATTGACATGAATGCCCTTTGTAAATTCTAAATGTGTGTGTGTGTGTGTGTGTGTGTGAGAGAGAGAGAGAGAGAGAGAGAGAAAGAGAGAGAGAGGAAAAAGAGGGGGAGGGAGAGGGAAAGTGAATTATGATGCATAATGTGAAGATTATCCTGTGATGTAATTTAGAATACATAGAAGGACCCAGAACTTTTCTGGGTTACAGGATGCAGTGTAATCTGAAAAATCATCTACCAGTCATTTGAATGTATAAACTATTCAAAAATGGGAACCATAAACATTTTATACAAGATAGAAATCAGAGTCTATCTAAACAAAACAGACACTCTGAAGATAGTTCGCATCTGCATATACTAATAACCCAATTTTTTACTTTCTTTATTTTTCTTTTTCTGGATGGCTGTCATGTTAGATTAAGTATTTGGTCTTATTTCCACTACTCCCCTGAAAACTAAGTTTAATTCCTGTCCAGATGACGTACCCATCCTTATCCCATTTAATTAGACATGAAGATTCTAAATTCCTCGATGTAGGTGGATTTCTTTCTAATATTTTACAGCAACTCTCCATCCATCAACCCTGGTAGTTCCTTTTTTCCGAAATGCTCATAAACCTTTGTGCCTTATAGGAATTTAATGAGCATAAGATGAATATGTATAAGTACTTTGAAACTGTGAAACTTCAATCATATCACACCCTGCTTGGAAGCCATTGCTGGCTCAGCTGTCAGCCTACTCAAGGGCAAGTCCCTCACCTGGGACGCATCCCAGGCCATCCCAGGTCCCATCCCAGGCCATCATTCCAACCATATCTACAGTTGTTCTGACTCACTGAGACCCATGCCACAGAGAAACTGACCCGGGCCGAGCTGGAAGCAGACTGGGACACCAATTGTGTGTCATGTAGAGATGATGATAGGACAAGTCCAGTTTAGGGTAGTAGCAGATGGAACAGAAAAGAGGGAACAGAAAGGAGATACACTGCAGAAGTAAAATATCCAGTACAGACAGTTGTTTGGGTATGTGGGTATGGGGGGTGGGATGAGGTGCAGCACGAGAGGTTAGAGGGAGGGAAAATGATGCATAGTGTGTTAAGAGGAAGGATTGAGGACCCAGATACTGAGTTTGGTTTTGGACATGTTGACTTCAAGGTACTAACAAGGCATCCAGGTTAAGTGGAAATAGAATCCTGGAGATTAGGGTAAAGGAGTTTTTGTATATCATCTACAAAGAGAAGACAGTTCAAGGGAGGGAAAGTGAGTGAGATAGTAGGAGAGAAGAGGGAAAAAGAACCCTGAGGATTCCAGCATTTACTCGTCAGGATGAGTAAGAAAAGACAGGGAAGGAGCAGGCCAGTAGTCACTGCCAAAGAAGCCAGCGGAGCATATCCCCCAGCAAGGTCGGACAGACGGCCAGGGGATGTGGTGAGTTATGGGCTCCTGATGAATTTCGGAGGAGCGACGTCACTCAAGTGGTGGGGCAGAAGCCAGATCGCAAAGCGTTAAGGAATTCAGGGGTATTGAGGAAGCGAGTGCTGTGGACATGGATTAGGCTTTCAAGAAGTTTAGAAGTGAAAGGGAAAGAGGCAGGAGACAGTTTAACTTTCACCACGGACACAGCAGAAAGTAAAGGCAGAAAACAAAAAGCAGCAGCCCTGAGATAAAAGTGAGCTTGGTTTTAATAAAAAGAAGAGAAAGCGCTTTAGTCGTATAGCTCAAAGAATGCTGATAGCAGCCGTGTGTGAAATTGATTTCTGAGGCCCTGTACCAGAGACAGAGAGGCTGTGAGGCAAACGGGGTAGTAAAGCATGATTTAGCACCTTCACTTTCTGTGCGTATTACAAAACAGGCTTAAAAAAAAGATGCCTGTGGTGTGCCTCAGCAATCTTGATGTTGTCTGTGGCCAAGATCCATTTTAATATATTCCTGAGGCATTTTAGTGATTATAACATTTCTTTACACATCAGTCTATTAACTTTTCACAGTGCTAAACATGGTTAATGCACTGCACATACATATTATTTCTACCATTAAATAACATTGAGGGTGCTGAAGGAGAAAGAATTATTCTGCTGAAAACCAAAAGACGACAGGCTCAAAATGCTTGCACACTGAACGCAAAAGAGTTTTACAGATTCTCAGAGAAACAGTATTTGCTTCTGCCCTATTGAGCCTTTAAGGTCAGAGAGGGGCTCGCAAGAATCATAAAAGCACGTATTATGTTTCATATGCTAATGAACCTTTAATAAGTGGCTCTGTGAATGGCTCCTTGACACTGTCATTTAATTGACGGATGAATGGAAGATTGTATTATCTCCCATATGTACAATACTGAATGATGTTTTTCAACTATGACTTTACAATGCTAACAGTACAGGGATAAATACCTTTCATGAACTTGACTAGGAGATAGGAAGAGACAACCAGCGGGCAGATGTCTCTAATCACCAATATTATTTTCCATCTCGACACAAGGAGATCTGTATTATTTACAGATAATTATGACAAATTAAAATTGACAAAGACAAATCCTTTTAGAAAACAAATCTTTCTTATAATGATATAAAATAAGGAACTTCTGCAATCAATTTACTATGCACAATACTAAAGAAAAGTTACAGGCTATTATGTTTATAAGATAAATGATTATTTAACTAGAGAATGCTTGTCCTGATTGCCGTAGATACAACAGAAACTATATCAAGGCTGTAGCAACTGACTCTATTGCTTTGATAAAGGACCTAATATGTTGAAAATATACCAGTAAATCGAAATACTTAAAAGAAATAGCCACTGTGAGTTATACCAGTAGAGAATCACAATAACAGAGTTCTTATTCTAATACAAACTATGTCATGAAAATTACTGAGATAACCAGTATAGTAGAAGCATAAGAGGAAAACATTATTTCATAACACTTGGGAGGGGAATAAGTCAATACAGAAACTAAAAACTATTGGGGCACCTGGGTGACTCAGTTAAGCATCTGATTCATGATTGCGGCTCAGGTCATGATCTAGTTAGTGGTCCATGGGTTCAAACCCCCACCCTGCCCAGTCACTTCAGGCTCTGTGCTGGCAGTGTGGAGCCTGCTTGCAATTCTTTTTACCCCCTGTCTCTGCCCTTACCCTTCTCTCTCAAAAGCAATAAATAAACTTAAAACAAATTTTTTAAAGTAACTAAAACTCTCAAATAAAGCTAACTTTTACCTCATCATTTGGGAAACTTTTGCTTACTTACATTTATTGGTTTTTAAAAACTAAATAGTACACTTTATTAATACAAAGTACAGAGTATAATTTAGCACTTCTTTCATTACTGAGAAGTCACTTTAGGACTTGGTAGAGGTTCCAGATGCTTTGTTAGCAAAGAAAAGGAGTCCCAAATAGTCTCTCTTTAAAGAATGCATTAGACATGAGGGTGAAAGACTGAGTATCACATACTCCCTCCCTTCAAGATTTCATATCAGTTATTTTGACTCTATTAATTTCTTTTGAATGGCAGGGCTCTATGACTTAAATGTTTAGATCCACTTTTACATGAAATCAAATGGAAATATGTTCTTCCCAGTCCAGAACCCTCCCTTTAAAATTTGTATCAAATTATGCTCCTATCAAATCAAAATTTTTCCTGATTCATTCTGGTCAACATTAAACTTTTCTATGATCTGTGGTTATCTCTGATGTGCTAAGTTTTGCCGTGGTCAAAGTATGATTTAATAGATAGTCTTTACTTTTTTATAGGTAAAAGCCTATGCGTTCAATTAGGTCAGGACCCCGCCATCCACCTGTCCTCCCTCCTTCCTCCTCCTGGTACGCTAGTCTTCACAAAGCATTGCTCTCCAAGTCCTGCAGAAGGGCTGACTAACATGTCCTCAGTGATGAGGGCACTTTGGCAGAGAGGCATCTAGGACTTGGGGTGGGCCAGATCAAGGCAGGATGTGGCAGGTTAATCATCTTTCATCTTTACACATTTTGGATAAATTTAAAGTTGACATAAAAAGACATATTAATAAGCAGAAATATGATTGTCTCTACTTTTCCATGAGTCAAGTATGAATTGTTTTTTCTCTTCCATTTCATTGCCTATCTGCAGCTCTTGTACACACACACACACACACACACGTATATTTCCCCTCCTGTCTTTAAAGAATTTGAATGTATATAAATGAGAGTAAAAGCTGACAGCCACTATGAATTAGACACTCAACTACAACTTGTCCTAGTCTGTCTTGTGTTAATTATTCATTCAACGAATATGCACAGAGACTGATTACATATCCACTGTACTGGGAGTACAAAGGCATATTCATCTTTGTCCCAACCCTTCAGAAACATACAAACCCGTCCTGGGAAAGGATGTGTAAACAAGTGACTACAGCACAGTGGCCAATAAATGCTAAAATAGCCATGTGTATAGAGTCATAACAACGTGCTCCAGTTAACACGGTGATTGTACTGGAGAGATCAGAGAACATTTCACTGTAAGATGGCACCAGAACTGCATCTCAAAGCAGAAGCAGGTCACAAGTCAGAGAAAGTAAAAAGATATGAGGAAGATGGAGAGGAGGGAGGGCTAGGCTGCAGCAGGACCAGAACAGAGTAGTAGAGCTCCCCCAAGCAGCTTATCTCACAGGGCAGTGGTGCCCAGTCCCCCAAATGCAGAGGACACGTGTGATCAGGAACAGCATAAATGAGTCTAGGATGTTGATTTAGGGTCAGGTTCAGAAAGGTGGTATGTGCTACACTAATAACTTGGCCTTTATCCCATATCCAGTGGTTCTTAACCCTTTCTGGAGAATCTAGTGAAAGCTAGGAGTCCCCTCTCCAGAAGTTTGATAGTAACAAATATACACCCAATTTGTCACATACAGTTTCTGAGTCCTCATATCACATCTGGAACCCATTACTGGATGGAACCATAGAAAGTCTCTTAGATGAGAGTGGACAGTTTAGTTTTGAATTCTAGAAAGATAATTAGCAAAAGTGTGGAGGACAGACTGGATGGAGGTCAAAACATCAGATGAGAAGCCTGTTGCAAAATGCCAGGCACGAGGCCCTAGAACCAGAACAAAAGTGTGAGTATGGGTGGAGAGCATAGTAATGGAAGACAAAGGCACTTCATAAATGGAATTGATAAGGCTTGGTGTCTGAGTAAAGGTAGATATTCAGTGTCAAGTATTCTGTATTGCTTTGTTCTTTGTGTTTCTCTTATGTTCTCACTAAAGTATAAATCCTCTGAAAGGTGTTCCTGCCCCAGGCTGGACCTGGGGGTGAGCAGAAGCAGAAACATAAGGATGTAGGATTAAAAGTTAACATTTCATGAGAAAACAAGTCCCTTCACCAAGCAAGAGGCAGAGGTCTATGGGGTAGTGAGCTCTGGGACTGATGGACAGTTGCTGGTAGACGCTGAGAAGCAGGCAGGACCTGCTGAAATTGGCAAATCTGGATGAGAGACAATCATGTCAGAGCAGCAAGTCAATTTTCTGGTTTTCATCTGTGTGTTACTTATAAGACTTCATGTCCCCAGAGTGTCTAGTGGAGTATAGAGACTGAAGAAATCTATTGACTATCAGCATGATAAGCAATTATGATGCTTCTGGACTTCTGGGACACTTGGTTTGCCTTACACTGGTTATGGAAAAATATTATCGGGACCTCAAGTAGACCCTCAGTTTGACTAACTGTCAAATGCCTAAACTTGTGAAGCTATTCCAGTTATTCAAGCTTTTACTTATGACTACAGGTTAAAACCAGAGGGGAATGTATCTATTGAAGATACAGAGATATGGTCACTGAAGTAGCTATTGCTTTTCAAACGTATATCTGAGTTATAGGTGCAGTGTTTTTGACAGAATTCATTTCCTTGTGTGGAAGAGCTGGGGTGGTGGCATGTATTTGAACGGGAGAAGAGAAGTCCCAGAATTCGACACCACTTGGACGTGTTAACTGGCCCCATTTTTGTTCCCCTTCTTTTACATCCCACCCTGCCCTGTGCTTATGCTGTGCCCTGTGTATGCTTTTGAGAAACAGTGACAAGTAAACAATTAATCTAGGATTTGAAACAGAATACACCTCCAAAGCCTTTCACCATTATGAAATATTTGTCCAATGTCTTATACTTTTTTCTAAATGATATGCATAATAATTATTTCACTGATAACTGTAGGTAGCTCAAAAAGGAAAGCATAGAATTCTTTGCCCTCAAGGAATTTGCAGCCTAAATGGGAAGATAATTGGTGTGTGAAATGATAATCCTGAAGAGCCACTACATCTTGTGTTAAATATAACTCATTCCATACTAATTCTTGCCAATTGATAATGCCTGGATGGAACAGCAACTAGCTGCAGATTAAGCAGGATTTTGAGAGTGTGGAGAGCTTGGCATTCTTTTAGTTTCTGGGTATGGGACTCGAATGCAAGCAAAAGTAGAAACAAGAATGTAGAATAGAAGAAAACATATAGCATTAATTCAAGGACAATGTTTTAGATTTCAATTCCAAACACTCATCCTGCAATATCCAAATGGCACACGTAAGAGAAAGCACTCAATGGTGAACATAGGAATAGAGCCTATATGACACTCCAAGTCCTATGAAACTTCATTCAGAATCAAGGCAGCACATTTTTTTCCTGGCCCAGATGACACCATGGTCAACAAAGGAAAAGTGAGGGAAGTTCTAAAATCAGAGACTTGAGATTGGCAAGAACAGATCTTTTTTCCCCCCGGCTTTTCTATTATCAACTACAATTTGAATTTTTGTTCATCAGACGCCAAAGCCATATTAACTTATTAACTTTCCAGTTTCCGCAACGAGTCACAGAGTGAGCCATTTCTCTGTCAGGAATTCTTTCTCCGTGATTCCAAACCCCAACATGTGCTTTCCAGAGCCTCAGATGTTTCGTTAGTTCTACAGATGTTTCGTAAATGCATATCAGCAGAATTTGCCAGGGCTGCAGAAAGAATCTACGGCTGATTGGAGTCACAATTTGGACAGGGCTTGAGTTAGATGTGATGGAACCAGAAACTAAAACTTCTAACTGGCTCACCAGGAAGTCAGGAATCCACAGAAAGAGCAGAGAAGGAATTCCATTTCAGGAGGTGTTTCAAACATGCCTATTTTGGGGAGTGGAAGGGTGTGGAAGCCCCCAGAGATGATTCTTCACTGTTTTCCTTGGTGCTTGGCCTGCATATTATTTTCTACTGAAGATTTTTATTTTCTAAGTATAGAAAAAAACAGCAGCCAAGACAAACTGCTTCATTTTCAGGACTCCAGGTAAAATGGTCTATTTCACAATTGACGTAAAATAGGATAAAGGCTTTGAAATATCCCTACAAGTGCAAAGGGCCAAGAATGTGAGGACTGTCAGCACAAACATCGGCATAAATTGTTTTTAAAAATTACTACAGTTTGTATAGGGTACAATTCTCCTGTTGTCTACTTTTCCTTTGTGAAAGACATGGTGTTATTCATTTCACCCTTCTGCTCTTAATTGAGCTGTCCCTAGGTTCAGAACCTAACTATTAATTTAAAGCACATTATTATAGTAAAAAAAAGAAAACCAGACTGACAAAATCCTTCAAGTAGGAAATTTACTTATACACATATATGGTCTAAAAGATTACAGTCTGGAGGATATATACATATATAAATATACATAGACATAGATGTGCATGTATATACACACACAGTACACATACATACATGTACGTATATTTGCTACATACACATCTACATAGGTTTTCATCCAAACTTTGAGTGTGAAATCTCTATCAGAAAGAATGCATAAAAAAGAGAATGCATATCATGTTTATATTAATATTCTATCAGTTTTTAAATATTAATGCATTAAAATTTTTAATGTTTATTTAATTTTGAGAGAGAGACAGACAGAACGTGAGTGGTGGAGGGGCAGAGAGAGGGAGGGAGACACAGGATCAGAGCTGGTTCCAGGCTATGAGCTGTCAGCACAGAGCCCAACGTAGGGCTTGAACTCACCCAACTTCAAGATCACAACCTCAGCTGAAGTCAGATACTTAACCAACCATCCACCCAGGTGCTCCACTGTCAGTATTAAGACAAAGTAGAGCATTTCTGTTTGCTAAGTTTATGCTTTTAAAGTAAAAGAAACTGACAATGATAGAATATTTTATGATGCTTTTTCTTGAGATTAGCCAACTCAAAACATTCAATTACCAGTTGCAAATTTCCTGAATACTAATATTTGCTCAAATCAGCAATTATTGATTTTTAATTCAGCTGGCTGTGAAATTGGGTTCAGGTGGAGCTCCCCAAAATGCCCAGAGGCTTCTGCAGCAGTTTCTTAAATGAACTGTAATCCAGCCTTGTCCTTGGATAGGATACAAAAAAATCAAAGTACCATAGCTCTGAAATGAAAATCACACTGAAGCATTTGATATTGAGCAGAGTCAGGTTTTTGTTTCCTAAAAAGTAATAACACTGTCTTAATTCCATCTCCCAAGTTGTTATTCCCAGAGTGAGGAATAATTCTAAGTACACAATATTTTTTTAAACAAAAGCAACATTAGTTCTTGTCATTCTACTAAAAAAAAATTGTATGTGCTGAGAGACACTGTTTAAAAATGGAAAGGAAGGTCAAAATGTGAAGCTAGGCAAAACAAAAGGTGGTAAGATAACAGGTGTAAAACCTGAAGGGATCAGGTACTAACTGTGTGACTTGTCAGGCGATTGTCACTTGTGGCAGAGATGAAAAAATTAATACTAACATGCCAGAAATTACATCCAGGACTTTACATATATTCTCTTGGTTAATCTTCACAGTCACCCTAGTAAGAGAAGTATCAACTTTCCCCTTTTACAGATGAAGAAACTGTGCTCACAGAGATCTGACAATGTGCTGAAGGCAAGTTGACCAATATATGACTAGTAAAGTCTTTCTGAGACCCACAGCCAAGTTCTTTCTTCTATACAATGGTATAGGTTGTTCAACCTCCCTAAGCCTCAATTTTCTTGTTAGTAAAATAAGAGGGAAAAAAATCCAACCTGACATGGCTCAATGGGAGGATTAAATACGATAATTTGGGTAAAATCTGGCATACTTCCTCATACATAGGGACTTAATAAATCCCAGCCAGCATTTCCCCCTCACCAGTAACCCTCCAGGCTTAGGTACAATTAGGTGCCCTCATAGGAATGTGAAAGGGGTGTGCTAGGGAGCACACGTGCACAGGCACAGTGGAAGGAAAAGGAAGACAGGTACCCAAAAGTCTTTCTGAGGTCTGCATAGCTTTTACACCATGTTATAGAATTGACTTTTCTCCTCGGTAGCAAGGGACAGACTTCATGCAGTGGCCTCTGAAAGACTGTGCTCTGTGTCACTGGCAGTTCATCATATCCCCCAGCAGTGCAGCTGTGATAAGAACCAGATGATCTGAATTTCCTAAGCAAAGCCAGCAGCAAATATCTGGGAAGGCGCAGGCCTCAGTATCCACACGCTCTGCTCTTTAAGAAAGGACATCAAAAAGCGAATGGACTTTTACAAGAGCCCAGTTGCAGCTTAATATCTATAAGTTCTCAGATCAGGGAACCACAACCCCTACCATGTAAAGTTGGTGGCAGAACCAGTATTCCAAATTGTGAAAGAAGCCAAAGATTAGATAAGATTTAGAGAGACCTGGTATGTATAGAGGAGTTAAAAATGGAATCGGCAGATTCATTTCCAGAGCTTGGTACATGAACAGGATGTTTCTGCGTGTTGGCTTCTCCATTTTGCATGGGCTCATCACAGAAAAATGTGCCTCTCATCACTGTGTATGTGGGGAGTGGGCTGCCCTTCTTTTTAATTTAGAGGGATGCACCATCCATTTGTACAATCACATGCACGCCTGACTTAAGCTAAATGCTGTCACAGAGCAGAGGAAAACCAGAGACTCGGGTAACTTTTTTACCGATCTTGAAATAGAAAGAAGGGTTCTTTGCCTCATCCCATAACCTATTGTGCTACATTTGAAGATCTCTTGGTTTTGAAAAACGCTTCGCTTATAAATGTAACTTCATCTGTTATATAACTTCAAGTTTACAAAAGCCTATCACCCATTTCCTCAGAACCTATTTCCCTTTTTATTTAGTTCCATTCAGCTTGACCTCTTACTCCAATGGTTAGAAAAAATATTTTCCAAGGCCTCTGTATATATATTAATAGAACTGCAGAGTCTGGAGTTTTATTTATTTTATTTGTTTAAAATAAAGTTTTGTTTATTTAAACATTTTTTATGGTTTTATTTATTTTTGAGAGACAGAGAGAGACAGCGCAGGCAGGGGAGGGTCAGAGAGAGAGGAAGATACAGAGTCCAAAAACAGGCTCCAGGCTCTGAGCTGTCAGCACAGAGCCCAAGGTGGGGCTCGAACCCATGAACCATGAGATCATAACCTGAGCCAAAGTAAATGCTTAACTGACTGAGCCACCCAGGCGCCCCTATGTTTATTTATTCATTTTGAGAGAGAGAGCATGAGCAGGGGAGGGGAATAGAGAGAGAGAATTTCAAACAGCCTCCATACTGTTAGTGTGGGGCCCGATGCAGGGCTCAGAATCATGAACCGGGAGATCATGACCTGAGCCAAAACCAAGAGTTTAACAATAACCAATTAAGCCACCCAGACGTCCCTAGAACTCCAGTCTGTTGATTGCTAATGTGTGCTTCACCCTACAACATTGTTCCTAAGTTCTTGATAACCTGTCCACTGAAAGAGGCTTCTGAATAAAGTGGTACATAGGAGGTCATTCTAAGGCTCATCTATTAGATCAGATGCAGGGAACTCTTGCTTCACGTTATTACTCCAGCTGCTAAACTACTTAGCTGTCAGGTTTAGAGCTGTTCACCTGAAACTTGGTTATTGATCTTAGAGCAATTGGCTCTGAAATCAACCGCAAAACTATCAAGTAAAAACCACATTTAGGTAAACCAGCAATGATGAGGAAATGACACCATTCTGAGGTTGATGGGTTTATGGAAGCTACTCTAATCCTCTTCCAATACTCCTAGGATGTCTATGATGATCTGTGGCCACAGCCTGCATTACATGAGGTTGTCATTGAATGAGGCTTGGCACCTCTTAACTGGCCAGAGCAATGGCTGGATAGGCCCAGGGAGCTGATTGATGAATTTTCCTACAAGAAAGTAGTTCATTTAAGAGTCGTCACCAATGCTACATTCAAAGGTCATAATGTGGCATCAATGATCTAGAAATAGCTAGTCTTTTTCTAAATTGAATAACTCCAAGCAAATACTCAATTTTCAAGAATTATAGAACCAAGACTCGGGCCTTTCTTCTCTCAGCGTTCACTGGATTTCTGAAATGTTGGCTCAAAAAAGGCACTAATTGTCCACTTTAACACATCCAATAACTACAAGGTAAAAGAAGTGCTACAATAAAAGATGGGATTTATAATGGACTTTTCCCTCAAGTTCAATATCAGATCCAGTATTGACCATTTTGGATAAATCTACCAGTGAAACATTGGTTTAAATAAAGAACTTAATAGTTGCTCTTCAGTTCTCAGTCAATTCATAGCAAATGACCATCATCTCACCTGACACTGTTGCTGAAATTCCCTGAAGTGGGGTCAGGGGTCACCCCTTGGTCACTGTTCCGTAGCCTCCATGATCTTGCTTCTGAGATACTGAGATTAAAATTCTACATGTATGTGATTAAAATAAACTTGGAAACCACTGACTGGGGTGTATTTTAGAAGCTTAGAATTCTGGTTTCAGAAGCAATCATCACTGCTTTTTAGGCAACTCATTATCTACACCTTATTTTTTTTTTGCCTCAGTTTCTCTTGCTAGATGCAACTCAAACTAACACTTTAAAAACAAAATGCTATTGTGGAGAGGAATGCACATCTCAGAATAAGAGAGAATAAGCTTGAGTCCCTTCTGGACCAGGCACAAAAGTTGTTTATACTGAAGGACTTCTTAAAAACCATAATAAGCGAATACTGGTAGGTCTTAAATGATCTGAGAGGTATTGCTGAATTGTCATTTCTGGTTACAGATGTAAAAATCAGGCACAGTGAAAGAGGAGGGAAATCACTTTACTTTCTCTGACATTAAACATTGATTCCGTTGACATGAATTATGTTTATTCCACTTGCTAAAAGACACCTTGGAGATGATTCCAGTTTGAGAAAAAAGGCGCCTAACTTTTTTTCTGAGTCCGCATGTGATCTCTTTCAGAGCACTGTGGGTACTTCTTATGTCTAGTTGTGCTGAAACTTGTAACTTGTAATGAGGTAAGATACAACCTCACATTAGGCAGAGCCATATTAGTGCTTCTTTAGACAAGGTACATGAAAAATACTGAACAACTTTAGCACAGAGTTTGAAACAATTTGTTTCTCTAGAAAAACAAAATCTCAACTGTATATCATTTCCAAAAGAGCTTATCCAGAGAGCAGCCAGATGGAACCCTCCTAAGGATTTGGCATTCTGGTGTTCTTGACTCACATGGAAATGGAGTTCACATGTGAATTCTGTGTGTGGAATTTTTTTTCAGTTGTAATAACTGGATGGTATCATAATTTGTAATACTCATCTTGCTCTTAATTATTTCATGAATCCTTGCATTTGTGATTTTGGTTTTCATCTCAGACTTATTTAATTTGAATAAAATGAGGGACATTGTACCATACAAATGTATGATTGTCACACAAATCGTCCACATCCAGCAAATACCATAGCTCTCTCAACAGAATTTCTTCCAGTCACACAGAGCAAACTAAAAGGGAGCCAGAAGATGCATAATAAAGTGTTCAAAAATCTGAGGAATGAATTTAATGGGTGTATGGACAATGTATACTTCATTGCCAGAGTCTTTTCTCCTTCAGTATTTAATTAAGCTCTGGAAACAGAGTGCCCCATATTGCCTTGATTAGAGATTGATTTTATTAATCCTAAAAAACCAGGCTTCAGAGCTCAGTAAATACTTCCTTTAGAAAGAGCAGACTTTGGGGTAAGCAATGCGTTTCTGTTATCCATTCTATTCCACATTTTATAGGAGCCTCAAACTACTGACAGATCATATAACCAGGCAAATGCAATGTGGCAGGTGGCTGGAAGATTCTGCTGTGGGAAAGCCAGAGTTTTCAGGGAGATAATGCCTTAAAGTTCTAGTGTCTCCACTAACCTCATCAGGAAGAGGCACTAGTACTTTCCCAGAGTACCTCCTATAACCTTTCAGAGTACATCTATGTTTATAAATTAAGGTAGCAATAATATAAATAAAGACAGTGAATGCTTGTATAGTGGTTAAGCTCTATTAACTTCTAAAAATATATGTACATGTATATTTTTATGGTGATAAAATTTGCCATTTTAATCCTTTTTAAGTCTACTGTTCAGTGACATTATGTGTATTCACACCATTGTACAACCATCACCCCAATAATCCATCTCCAGAATTCTGTTCGTTTTCCCAAACTGGAACTCTGTACACATTAAAAATAATTGCCCTTCCTCCTGTCCCCCGGCTCCTGGCAGTCATCTTCCATTTTCTGTCCTATGGATCTGACTACTCCACGTACCTTATATAAGTAGAACCATACAATATTTGTCCTTTTGTATCTGTCTTATTTCTCTTAGTATGATGTCTTCAGGGTTCATTCACTTTGTAGCATGTGTCATAATTTCCATCTATTTAAGGCTTGGTAGTATTTTGTTGTGTGTATAAATTACATTTTAGTTATCCATTCATCCACTGATGGACATTTGGGTTATTACAACCTTCCATGATTTTTATATATTAAATATTTTAATTCTCACAATACTAGTATTTATTATCCTTATTTTCTGATTAGAAGACTGAAGCATAAGGAGGTCACAACTAAGAAGCTCTGAGCAAAGATTCTACTCCAAGTTGAGTAGTTCCCTCAGTCCTTTACTATGCTAGCCTGTGCTAGCCCTTTGCAGATGATTTATGAATCTAAATAAAGCTTCCGTCATTTACATAAGCCTTGATACAACACTCTGAGGTGAGGTTTCTGACTTGTCCAGATTTTAAAAGGTCCAAGGAGGGGCACCTGGAGGGTTCAGTCAGTTGAGCTTCCAATTCTTGATTTCAGCTCAGGTCATGGTTGCAGAGTTGTGGGATCAAGCCCCATGTCAGGCTCTGTGCTAAGTGT
Organism: Suricata suricatta; assembly: GCF_006229205.1. Lineage (NCBI taxonomy): Eukaryota > Metazoa > Chordata > Mammalia > Carnivora > Herpestidae > Suricata > Suricata suricatta. The sequence continues at coordinate 49,324,749 of NC_043712.1, read as the reverse complement.
GGAGCCTACTTAAGATTCTCTGTCTCTCTCCCTCTGCCCCTCTCCCCGACTCACATTCTCTCTCTCTCTCTCTCTCTCTCTCAAATTAAAAAAAATTAATGTAAAAGGTCCAAGGAGTTGTCAGTTTGATAAGAGAACCTCATAGCAACTGATCTATAAAGAAGCTCATTACTACAAAATAAACAAGGATGTTCTTTTCTTTCTCTGGAGCCCCTCCTATATGGGTGATATAACATTGAGTATAACTAGGTACTGCATGACAAAATAACTAAAAATAAAAATAATAACATCAATAACAATCTGAGTTGTCACTGTAGACCTAATATACACTGACCCCTTCATTGACATTATCACAAGTTCCCACAATGCTTTGTAAGAGGTCACCTTCATGTTGCCTTCAGGTCCCAACCTTTCCCAACATTCCACTTTTCCCATGCTCTCTCTTCAGAGACAAAACTGAAGGTGACATGTCATATTGTCTAACATGTCCATTTTCTTACAGGTTTGTTTTTTTCTAATTTAAATTTGAAATTTTAATGTTTTTCAGAAGCGTGTTCTTGATTGATAGAGAAGATACCATCTTTTGTTAATGTTTATTTAATTTTGAAAGAGAGAGAGGTAGGGGAAGAGCAGAGAGAGATGGAGACAGAGGATCTAAGTGGGCTCTGCATTGATAACAGAGAGCCTGACACAGAGCTCTAACTCAGGAACCATGAGATCATGACCTGAGCCAAAGTCAGATGCTTAACCAACTAAGCCACCCAGACAGCCCTGAGAAGATACCATTTTTAATATTTGAATATCTTGTTTGATTTACTCGGTAAGATAATTTGGCCCCAGTTTGCGTTAGCTATTTGTAGAACTGTTGCTACGGACTGAATTGTACCCTGCACCCCAATTCATACATTAAAGTCCTAACCCCCAATGTGATAGTCTAATATGGAGATGGGGCCTTTGGGAGGTAATCAGTGTTAATAAAATCATGAAAGAGGTCCCTTTTGATGGGCTTCATGTCCTTAGAAGAAGAGACATGAGAGAGTTTGCTCTGTCTTCTCTCGGTCTGTCCATGCTTATACAAAGCGGCGGTCAGGTAAGCACACAGTAAGAGGACTGCCTTCTGCAACCCAAGGGGAAAGCTCTCACCAGAAGCCTCCCATGCTGGCACCCTGTTCCCTGATTTTCAGCTTCCAGAACTATGAGAAAATAACTTTTTGTTTTTTAAGCCACTCAGTTTGGTATTTTTTATGGCAGTTTAAGCAGACAAATACAACTGTGTATATACATATATGACATTCTCAATTTATCATAACATAATTATGGGTAATATGTATTAGTGCTTTACTCTGAAACTAGTCCTAGGCTAAGTTAATTTAGCTAATCTTCTTCTATAGTGTAATGTGTGTATGTGTGCATGTAGTGGCATGGTTATAGTATTATATCTGTTTTACAGAAAGAGAAAGTTTAGTAGAGGTAGGTGGTAATTCAATTGTTCAAGGGCACCTGGTAAAAACATAACCCATGTGCAACCCAGACAATTTCTAATTCTAGAGCCTATTGTTTAAACTATGGCACAAATTTTATCTTTGACTCATAGGAGAAATGTGAAGTTCAACATAGAGACCTGCATATACCTGTTTTCTACACAGTAGGTATAGCTTTCTCTAGGAAGCCTGTCGGAAATAAGCAAACCTACTTGTCAAGAGGCAGCCCCTGCATTACTGATGTTACTTCATGCAGTTGTTCTAATTAACAAGTCCGAATTCTGGAAATGATGTTGCTCCATTTAAAAAACTGTCAATTGTAAAAAATGTTAAATTTTGGAAGGTAATGCTGATATGCACATTACAAGCTTCTCAGAACAGAAGCTTCTCTGAGAACAGTTTCTCTATTTTCACAGAGAGGTAGTAGGTGAATAGATTTATGAGCCCCAGGGCAAAGTCATGACTTCAGTGCAAGACGTGACTTCAGTTTATCTTCCCCTCACCCAGATTCCCATTTCTTGCCCCCTTTTCTATTTGCTCCATTAGGCAAATCCTTTGTCACTTTCAGTCATAGCCCAGGGCTCTAAACTCAAAGAGCCCTCTCCCCAAACACATTACTATATTGGAAAGAATCTAATGAATGTTTTCATCTCCAGCAAGACTACCATATGCACACACTTTAGGACACGTGTTTCAGGGTCCAATAGGGACGTGATACTGACCACTCTCTTTTTTCTCACAGAGCTCCAGGACAGCACGCTCTGAGGAGGACCGGGATGGTTTGTGGGACGCTTGGGGCCCGTGGAGTGAGTGCTCACGCACCTGCGGTGGAGGCGCCTCCTATTCTCTGAGACGCTGCCTCAGCAACAAGTAAGTCCTGCACCCCAGAAGGTAGAGAGATTGTAAGGCCCACATGTAGCAGGTTTGATTCAACTTTTGTGGTTGGGTTATTAAGAGCGTTTTGTTCCACACAAATCGTGTGGAAGGAAGGTACAAAGAATTAAATATGTGGATCTCCAGCTAGGTTATTTATATGCTCTTATATGATAAGCAATATAGAATTATCTCATTTACATAGAAAATTTTGTCTGTTTCCATGGTTAACCTATAAGTAGAAATGGACCTTGTATATTTAGGTCCACAGTATATGGCATTTTTTGAATCCCCTTAAATTTTGGTGACAAGAATAACAATATTAACGTTAAAAGCATATTAAGTTTATGTTGATCCCAATGTTATCAAGCACTTTGCAAACAAGTTATATGTTGGTTTGGGTTTCTTGATGGCTGAAAGGTCCCCTAGATTATTTAATTCAATGAATGATGAAGTTTGCATATAAGGAGGTTTGGAAAGCAGAAACTGCATGGGAATTGGTCATGGGAATGAGAGCAGTGGTGAAGGTGGAGAGTGGCTAATGGTTTCTAAGCTGAAAGTAAAGGCCTGAGTCATTACAATGGAAAGTCTACTTCAAATAATAATAATTCAGAACTGTTTCCTGAGCTGTGTGGTCTATGACTAGATTTTTCTTCAAACTATAAAATACGAAGTTCTCTAACAATATTTTTAATGAGAGATTTTTATTTGACAGTGAAGAGTGTTACATGTGACAAGTAGGAGGTTTGATCAAAATTACTGTATATTATGAAACATGGAACACAAGAAGGAAATATCTATATATCTACCTCTCTCTATCGATAGGTAGATATATCTGTTGATTCTTCTAGACTTTCATGAATAAACAGCACAAAGCGCTGAGATATAGGTTCAGAAAAAGGTCAGCTTACTCTAAAGAGAGAATTTCTTGAAGCCACGGTCCAAGTCTTACTCTTCTCTATGTCCTCCAGGCCTGTGCATGGTCTGCAGATAGATTTTCCTTCACTGAATCCATCGATAACTAGAGACCATTTTGGTTCCAAGCAGATCCCAGTGGAAATGATGTACCCTCGGAAACCTGGCCAAAGGGCATATCTTGCAAGAAACCAGATCAATTCTGTTATTCAGCCATTCCAGTGTTTGGGTCTACTCAGAAGATGGAGCTATTGGAGTGTATCCACTAGCAAGTTTGTTTGTCATCTTTGGAGACCAGCCTCATAACAGACTAGATCCCTGAGCTGAATGGAAAAAACTAGACCTTTCATTTTTATGATTCACTTCTTCTCTTAGTCTCAAATATCAAACACCTCCTACATCTGTACTACACGATACTACATGGCGATAGCACTGAAGATATAGCTGATAACGAACACACGTCAGCAAAGCCAAAATGCACAAATTTGAAATGTTCCTATTATGCAGTTTTCTCAAATGACCAGGCTTGAGTATGCTATAGGGGTGAGCCAAAACATGTGAATCACAAAGCAACCTTCATAGTGGCTCATTGATGTGAACACTACATTGTGAGAATCTTGTACGGAGTAAGAGACTGACAAACAACATAAGGGGTAAATTACAATTACAGGTAGAACTCTGTCATTCGGTAAAGCATCAAATATATTATAGCATCACATAACATCAGTTATGTGAAATTCACACTTACCAGTTTTGTCACCTAGTAAATTAAGGCTCCAATTGTTTGGAATTTATTAAGGTACTATAGAAGATATCATTTGTCATCTATTCATAATGAATTAGAAAAGTAAATAGAAATTCTATAAATATAAAAGTATAGACTACAGGTCCCTATTTGACTTCCAAATATTGAAAAAAAATACATTAAGTAAACTCCTACTGGGCTGGATAGGAAGCTAAAACAATGGCGAGAGGGGCAGGACCAGCAACCTACCCCAAGTGGTCAGCTGTGGCCATCTTATCCATTTTGTAATGGCTAATGAACTTAATAGGCTTTCTATCATCTCCACTCCACATTTAAACATCCAATTTTAATGCAGTGACCTTATATTCTCTAGAAATATCACAGGCTATGAATGTGTATGCACTTAGAGGCCCAACAGGTTAACTAGAATGTGTGTTGTAGTCTACCAGTAAGCACTCAAATTCATCCTAAATAAATCCCATTGAGCTGCTGATTTCATTTGCCTGACGGATTTTCCAGGCCTGGTCTCACATTTAGCTCTGATATTGTTAAATTTATCAGCTAATAATTACTCTATTCCAAATATGATAGAACTGTAAAAGGAACTAAAATACTCATATTTTATGGAATAAATGACAACTGCTCAACTTCTGGAGTTCATTATGTTCTGTGATGGATGGGGAGATTGGGAAGAGGCTTGGTTAACTCTGAGTTTGAGAGCATCTTCTCTGAGTAATCTGGAAAAGAGAGTACAGGAAAATAAAAATGAGTGAAGGGAAAGCAGGGTGAAAATATAAATAAGCATTAAATATAAAACCCATCCTTCTCATTGGCAGTGTAAGAAAATGCCTAAGGGGATACTGAGCAGAATCCTTCCTTTGCCTTCTCCATCCTTTTCCTAGGCTCACAGAAAGTAAGCAGTGCTTAATTTTGCCACTCTCTGATATTAAAGTATTGATAATTACCTTCACTTGCAACCCTGGCTTGAGCAATAAGGACCATGTAAATTTTTTTTCTACAACATTTACGAATTTCTGTAAGATTATGTTAGGTTTCTTTGAGTAACTCTTATAATACAACAATTGCTAATCTTGCATAAGTCTGCTTTGATTTTTGTGTCATAATGTCTGCTCTTATTTTTCTTCTAATTAGAAAATGGACTATACATACATCTACTTTATGATGGCTTTTTATTTCAAGTGAATTAAATAGTATATCAACTACCTTGAGAAGCTACTGCTTCTGTCCAATTCTTCACGGCCCCCAGTAGATATTCTGAAGTAATATTTATAACAAGTGTGTTTTTCTCATTTATCTAGTATTGTGTGTTGTTTAGTGGAAACTATCCTTCTTCAACCTAAATTACTTAAGCATATAGTTTTAAATTTGATACTAAAGGTCTGTCTCTGAGAGCTCTAGCTTTGTCTTCAGCCAGTTAATTTAACTTTTCCCATAAAGAGTTCCAGATGCATAAGGCACTTAAGAATACTGTGTGTAACGTCATATGTACCACTGTATTAGGTCGGTGCCAAAATCAAGGTCAAAGGGGTAAACTGCTGTTCATTTGAAATGGCAGTGAGTCAGATAGCTGGGTGCTCTTAAGTGTGGTGTCAACCTTTATACAGACGCCTGAAGAGGACCTAAAGGTCTTTTGTGACATTTTTACCATCTGAAAGGCCAAATTAAACTCCAGACCAATAAATAGTATGGATTAGTGATTGATACATTAAGAGTAAGAATACTTTGTTTAATCCCAACTGATTAAATGAAGAGCTTGTCAAACTTATATGTAATCAAATATCAAAAAAAAAAGGCTTACATATAAAGGATGAAAGCATTTTTTAAGGTTAATACATTTTGTATTGCATTTTTTAGTAGAATAGAATTTTTTGGAGCTGAATAAAATTATTAGATGAACAAGAGATAAAATCGTCACACTGTGGAGGAGTCTAAAAAAAGATTGTAATATTGTTCCAAAGGGATGTGGCTACCAGAATGTTGTCAATATAAATACAGAAAAATCAAAATAAATATCCTCAAGGGCTTTTATCTCACAGTAATGGGAAAGATCATTCAAACTTGTCATTTCATAATAATTACACTAAGTGAAATTAAGCTAACACAATTACAAACACAATTTAATTACAAATACAATTTTTCTCCCATAAAACTATTGATACTTGCAGCAATAGAAGCCTTAGTTAGCAAGTAATTTCTACATTATATAATAATAAATACCAAAAGAAAAATTTTAACATTAGAATTTGGCTTCTTAAATAAATATTTTTTTCCTTTAAAGTCATTTCATCTCTATCATAACATCCAGTTATGTTACACAGGACTTGTTTTAAAACTTTTCAGAACTTACAGCTAAAGTGAGCCCCAAAGAAAGATATACCTGTTATTCTTCATCTAGTGTTATATGTTATCAGTCTTGTTTTCATTGGAAATGCTTGAGTTTTTGTTTAAACGAAAAATATACAAGTTCAGAATGGGTCTGACTACTCTGTCATTTATATGAAGAGGTCTCTTTATTGTGTTAGGAAAGATTTAACATTTTAGGAGGTTTAAGAGTTTTTGATTGCCTTCTTTTTACTTCCTGGGTTAAAGCCTAATCTAAATGATTACCAGGACTTCTTTTTTTTTTTTCTTTTATAGTTTATTGCCAAGTTGGTTTCCATATACCACCCAGTGCTCATCCCAACAAGTGCCCTCCTCCATGACCATCACCCTCCTTCCCCTCTCCCCCTCCCCCATCAGCCCTCAGTTTGTTTTCAGTATTCAAGAGTCTCTCATGATTTGCCTCCCTCCCTCTCCCCAACTATTTTTCCCCTTCCCCTCACCCATAGTCCTTTGCTAAGTTTCTCCTGTGATTACCAGGACTTCTAATAGCCCCACTCATATATCTTAGAGGTATGTGGCTTCCCCCCCCCCCCCCCACAAGCTCTGATCTTTCAGG
>NC_043712.1:49313163-49317676 GCF_006229205.1 Suricata suricatta | reverse complement strand
TTTGCTAAGTTTCTCCTGTGATTACCAGGACTTCTAATAGCCCCACTCATATATCTTAGAGGTATGTGGCTTCCCCCCCCCCCCCCACAAGCTCTGATCTTCTTTCAGGAGGAGAATACATTAAGTCCAAAGACTGAATGTTTGGAACCAATTTATGATCTGTTTTATCCCATAAACCTGTTTATTAGAATAAAAAGTGATTGGAAATGTGTTTGGTGTCAATAACATTTACTAGCCATATTGGGAATTTGTAATTCTTGGCTGTCTTTTTCTGTTTATTTAAAAACTCTTTATTTGGCTATAACAGCCCTTGTGAAGTCTTTATTTCTCCTCAATTTTCTTTTTTTTTTTAACTGCTTGATTGAGATATCTTTGACATGTATAAACTACATATATTTAAGGTACACAACTTAATGTTTCAACATATTTATATATTTTTAAAAGATCACTACTATGAAGCTAAATAACTTATCCAACACACCTACATAGTTACATACTGGTACATATATGTTGAAAAGATTTAAGAGATACCCTGTTTCAACTTTCAAGTATACAATATAATATTGTTAACCATCATTACTGTACTGTACATTAGATCTCCCAAAGTGATTCATCTTGCATAACAGAAACTTTGTACCTTTGACCAACATCTCCTCATTTCCTCTTCTCTCCTGCTCCTGACAAAACACCATTATACTTACTCTATGCTTTTATGACTTTAACTATTTTAGATTCCCCTTATAAGTGAGATCATTCAGTGTTTGTCTTTTGTGTCTGGCTTATTTCACTTAGCATAATGTCCACCAGATTCTTCCATGTTGTCACAAATGGCAGGACTTCCTTCTTGTTAAGGCTAAATAATTTTCCGTTGTATGTATATATCACATTTTCTTTACTCTGTCAGTGGATATTTGGATTGTTCCCAGGTCTTCACTATTATGAATAATGCTTTAGTGTAAATGAGTGCAGATAGCTTTTCAAAATCCAGATTTCATTTCCTTTGGAAATATATACTCAGAAGTAATATTACTAGATCATATAGAAGTTATATTTCTAATTTTTTGAGGACCCTCCATACTGTTCTATAATAGCTTTACCATTTTCAATTCCTACCAATGTTGTCCAAAGGTTTCCTTTTCTTTATGTCCTTGCCAACACTCGTTACTTTTGTGTTTTTAATAATAGCCATTCTAACAGGTATGAGCTGATATCTCATTGTGGTTTTGATTTTCATTTCCCTGATGAGTGGTGATGTTGGGCACCATTCTATATACCTGTTGGCCATTTATACATCTTCTTTTAAGAAATGTCTATTCAGCTTCCTTGTCCATTTTTTAATTGGATTTTTTTTTACAATTAAGTTGTAGGAGTCTCTAATATATTATGAATATTAACCCTTTATCAGATATATGGTTTGCAAACAATGTCTCCAATTACTCTGATTACCTTTTAACTTTGTTGATCGTTTTATTTTGCTGTGCAGAAACTTTTTAGTTTCATCTAGTCCCACTTGCCTATTTTCCTTTTGTTACAGGCAGTGTTGGTGTCATGGCCAAAAATCATTGCCAACACCAATGTCAAAAAGCTTTTTCCCTCTTTTCCTCTAGAAATTTTATAGTTCCAAGTCTTACATTTAAGTCTTTCATCCATTTTGAATTCGTTTTTTTATTCACTGTGAGAATAAGTGTCCTATTTCATTCTTGTGCATGTAGATAACCTGTTTTCCTAACACCATTTATTGAAGAGAGTATCTTTTCACTATCATTGTGAAGGATAGCACTTTTGTCAAAGATTAGTTGACCATATATGTGTGGGTATATTTCTGAGCTCTTTGTTTTGCTTCATTGATCTACATCTCTGTTTTTATGCAATACTATACTGCTTTGATTACTATAACTTTGCAATATAGTTTGAAATCAGGAAGTATGATGCCTTCAGCTTTGTTCTTCTTCCTCAGGATTTCATTGGCTATTTGGGGTCTTTTGAAGTTTCACATAGATTTTAGGATTGTTTCTCTATGTCTGTAAAGAATGCCACTGGGATTTTGATATGGAATGTGTTGAATCTATAGACCACTTTGAGTATTATGGACATTTTAACAATATTAATTCTTCAAATCTGTGACCATGGATTATCTTTCCTTTTATTTGTCTTCTTTAATTTTCTTCCTCATTGTTTTGTAGTTTTCATGGTATAAGTCTTTCACCTAATTGGTTAAGTTCATTTCTAAGCATTTTATTATTTTTGATGCAGTTGTAGATGGAATTTTCTTAATTTCCTTTTCAGGTAGTTTGTTGTTAATGTGTAAAATTGCCACCAATTTTTATATGTTTATTTTGTATCCTGAAACTTTATTGAATTCATTTATTAATTCTAATAGTTTTTTTGTTTTTGAATCTTTAAACTTTTCTACATATATGATCATGTCACCTGCAAAGATAATTTTATTTCTTCTTTTCCAATTTAATTTGGATGCCTTTTCTTTCCTGTCTAATTGCTTTGACTAGGACTTTTGGTACTATGTTAAGTAGAAATAGTGAGAATGAAGATTCTTGCTTATATTGAGGAAAAGCTTTCAGTTTCTCCCCATTGACTATGATGTTAGCTGTGGTTATTCAAATATGACCTTCATTGTGTTGAGGTAAGTTCCTTTTATACCTACTCTTAAAGGTTTTTTATTTTAATCATGAACAGATATTGAATTTTTTCACTCCTTTTTCTGCATCTGTAGAGCTTATCATATGGTTTTTATCTTTCATTCTGTCAATGTTGTATATTACTTTGATTAATTTGCATAGGCTGTACCACCCTGACATTTCACAGATAAGTCCTACTTGGTCATGGTATACAATCCTTTTAATGGTGAATCCACTTGGATAGAATTGTAGTGATGATTTTTGCAACCATGTTTGCTAGGGGTATTTGGCCTATAGTTTTATTTCTTGCAGTGTATTTGTTTGTCAGGCTGTGGTTTCAGAGCAATACTGGCCTCATAAGATTCATTTGGAATTGTTGTCTCTTCTACTTTTTGGAAGAGTTTAAGGATTGGTTCTCCTGTTAGACCTATGAGGGTTGAGAGGGGAGGGGAAAAAGAGGTGGTGGTAATGGAGGAGGGAGCTTATGGGAAAGAGCACTGGGTGTTATATGGAAACCAATTTGATAATAAACTATTTAAATAAGAAAAATAATTTAAAAGTTTTCCTTTTTTAAAAAAAGAAAGGTTGGTATTACTATTTTTTATTTAATTTTTAAATTTTTTTAATGTTTATTTTTGAGAGACAGAGAGAGACAGAGTGCAAATGGGGGTCAGGTGGGGATGGGACAGAGACAGAGGGAACACAGAATCAGAAGCAGGCTCCCAGCTCTGAGCTGTCAGCACAGAACCCGATGTGGGGCTTGAACTTACGAAAGTGAGATCATGACCTGAGCTGAAATCAGATGCTCAGCCAATGGAGACACCCAGGTGCCCCATTGCTTGGTATTACTATTTTTTAAATATTTAGTAGAATTGACCAGTGAAAACATTAGGTCCTGGCTTTTCTTTTTTGGAGGTAATTGATTATTGATTCAGCCTTCTTATTTGTTATTGGTCTGAACTAGAAAAAGAAGAACAAACTAGGATGATCAGAGAAAAAGGAAATAATAAAGATTACAAACAAAATAAATCAAAACAAAACAAAAATGAATCAAAAAGAGGTTACGAAACAATGAAAATTTTTCAACTAAACTAGGAGTTGGGTTTTTTTTTAAAATAGTTTATTGTCAAATTAGTTTCCATACAACACCCAGTGCTCTTCCCCACAGTACCCTCCTCCATCACCACCACCTCTTTTCCCCGCTCCCCGTTCCCCTTCAACCCTCAGTTCATTTTCAGTATTCAATAGTCTCTCAGGTTTTTTGTCCCTCTCTCTCCCCAACTCTCTTTCCCTCTTCCCCTCCCCCTGGTCCTTCATTAGGTTTCTCCTGTTCTCCTGTTAGACCTATGAGTGCAAACATATGGTATCTGTCCTTCTCTGTCTGACTTATTTCACTTAGCATGACACCCTCAAGGTCCATCTACTTTCCTACAAATGGCCAGATTTCATTCTTTCTCATTGCCAGTATATACAATACTTTATTGTATATATATACCACATCTTCTTGATCCACTCATCAGGTGATGGACATTTAGGCTCTTTCCATGTTTTGGCTATCGTTGATATTGCTGCTATGAACATTGGGGTACATGTGCCCCTATGCATCAGCACTTCTGTATCCCTTGGGTAAATCCCTAGCAAGGCTATTGCTGGGTCATAAGGAAGTTCTATGGATAGTTTTTTGAGGAACCTCCACACTATTTTCCAGAGTGTCTGCACCAGTTTACATTCCCACCAGCAGTGTAGGAGGGTGCCCATCTCTCCACACCCTCACCAGCATCTATAGTCTCTTGATTTGTTCATTTTAGCCACTCTGACTGGCATGAGGTGGTATCTCAGTGTGGTTTTGATTTGTGTTTCCCTGATGATGAGTGATG
>NC_043712.1:49311371-49313063 GCF_006229205.1 Suricata suricatta | reverse complement strand
CTTAGCTGTACTTTAGAATCATTTAAAATTATATATGTATATAATATGTATATGTACAGCTAATATGTATAACGTACAGCTAAGATTACGAACCATTGGTACGTGTATATTACCTATTTACAGAACTGGGAAGAAATTCTCGGGGTGCCTGGGTGGCTCAGTCGGTTAAGCGTCCGGCTTTGGCTAGGGTCATGATCTCACGGTTTGTGGGTTCGAGCCCTGCATCAGGCTCTGTGCTGACTGCTAGCTCAGACCCTGGAGCCTGCTTCAGATTCTCTCTCTCTGACCCTCCCCTGCTTGCACTGTCTCTCAAAAATAAATAAAAAGCATTAAAAAAACTAAAAAAAAAAGAAATTCTCTTCCTAAAATGTTGTACAACTGAGGCACCTGGGTGGCTCTGTTGGTTAGGTGTCTGACTTCGGCTCACATCACAATTTCGTGGCTTGTGAATTCAAGCCCCACATTGGGCTCTGTGCTGACAGCTCAGACCCTGGAGCCTTTTTCAGATTCTGTGTCTCCCCCTTTCGCTGCCTCTCCCATGCTCATGCTCTGTCTTTCTCTGTCCCTCAATAATAAATAAAAATGTTTAAAAAAATTATGCAACTACAATCAGTAGAAATTCAGTGTAATTAGGAAAACCTTAATAATTTGGTAAATCCCCCAAAGCAGATGCTTGACTCCTGGGTCTTTTAACCTTAGTTATACTTAGCAATTTGCCTGATACATGGTAGATGTTCAATATATATTTATTAAATGAATGAATGAAAATTGATGAGATTCATCCTTGGAAGCTTATATGTTTCTAAGAATTTACCCATTTCTTTTTGGTTACCCAATTTATTGGTATAATTGTTCACAATAGTTCCTTCTTGTCCTTTCAATTTCTGAGGAATCCATTATAGTGTCTTCTTGTTCATTTCTGGTTTTATTTTCATGTTTTCTGTTTTTTCCCTTAGCCAACCATTTGTTGATTTTGTTTATCTTCCAGGTCATTAATACCCAAAGCAATCTACACATTCAATGCAATCCCCATCAAAACTACACCAAAATTCTTCTCAAAGCTAGAACAAACTATTCTCAAATTCGCATGGAACCACAAAAGACCCTGAATAGCCAAAGTAATATTGAAGAAGAAAACCAAAACTGGAGGCATCATAATCTCAGACTTTAGCCTTTACTACAAAGCTGTCATCATCAAGACAGTATGGTATTGGCACAAACACAGACACATAGACCAATGGAATAGAATAGAGAACCCAGAACTGGGCCCACAAATATACGGCCAATTAATTTTTGACAAAGCAGGAAAGAGTATCCAATGGAAAAAGGACTGCCTCTTTAGCAGGTGGTCCTGGGAGAACTGGACAGCACTTTCTTACACCATACACAAAAATAAACTCAAAATGGCTGAAGGACCTGAATGTGAGACAGGAAACCATCAAAACCCTGGAGGAGAAAGTAGGAAACAACCTCCTTGACCTCAACTGCAGCAATTTCCTACTTGACATATCCCCAAAGACAAGGGAAATGAAAGCAAAACTGCACTCTTGGGACCTCATCAAGATAAAAAGCTTCTGCACTGCAAAGGAAACAATCAAGAAAACTAATAGGCAACCAACAGAATGGGAAAAGATAGTTGCAAATGACATATCAGATAAAGGGCTAGTATCCAAAATCTACAAGGAACTCACC
>NC_043712.1:49291902-49311271 GCF_006229205.1 Suricata suricatta | reverse complement strand
TGTATATAGGCTTATATATATATATATATATATATATATATATATATATATATATGTGGGCATATATATATATATATATATATATATATATATATATATAGGCATATGTGTGTGTGTGTGTCCCACTGAAAGCCAATTAAATGCAAATCTTTAGGGGTGGAATTCTGATATCAATAGATTTTTTTTTATTTTTTTATTTTTATTTCTGAGAGACAGAGAGAGACAGCACGAGCAGGGGAGGCTCAGATTGAGAGGGAGACACAGAATCTGAAGCAGGCTCCAGGCTCTGAGCCAGCTGTCAGCACAGAGCCTGACGCGGGGCTCGAAACCGCGAATTGTGAGATCATGACCTGAGCCGAAGCCAGACGCTTAACCAACTGAGCCACCCAGGCGCCCCTCAATACATTTTTAAAAAGGTCTCCAAATAATTTTAATGTATAACCAGTGTTAAAACTGCTGCTTTATTCACTATTGACAATAGCCAAAGTATGGAAGGAGCCCAAATGTCCATTCACAGATGAATGGATAAAGAAGATGTGGTATACACACACACACACACACACACACACACAATGGAGTATTGGCAATCGAAAAAAATAAAATCTTGCCATTTGCAACTATGTGGATGGATCTAGAGGATATAATGCTCAGCAAAATTAGTCAGAGAAAGTCAGATAACATGACTTCATTCATATGAAGAATTGAAGATGCAAAAGTAATATAAGAACAAGGCTGGGACAAAACATAAGAGATTCTTAAATATAGAGAACAAACTGAGGGTTACTGGAGGGATTATGGGTGGGGAGTGGGTTAAAAATGGGCCGGGGCATTAAGGAGGACACTTGTTGGGATGAGCACTAGGTGTTATACGTGGGGGATGAGTCGCTGGACTCTATTCCTGAAATCATTGTTGCACTATATGCTAACTAACTTGGATGTAAATTTAAAAATAAAATTTAAAAAATAGCTTCTATATTAAAGGAGATGATAGTGGAATGATTCAGCTCCCTGGGATTTTGGAGGTTGGGTAATAAAGAAAAGAAGGAATTTTCTGGTAAAAGAGATTTGTTTATGTTTAAATTCCCCACTCAACTTTCTGTGAAATGACCTAACCTGCAGCATGGAAGGATAACCCTGGGCACCAGCATGTCAGGACGTAAACGTGGTGATTGTCCCAGTACTGCTATGAGCTTAGGGAATAACTGTTCTGAGTAGTTAGACAGTTGTCTAGTATAGCCAAGGTCAGCTTTGCCCAAACAGACTATGTGATTTCTGAAATTTTCTTGCATTCCATTATTAAACTTACAAGTATCACCATTTAAATGCCTCCAGGTTGTTAGTCAATGACTAACTTAATGCCCAGTGACTGGGATATTCTATGCAAATTCTCTGGGACCCACCTTTCTTCACATTCATTAAATTTCTTATCCATTGAGTATAATTTAACTTTCAACCTTCAATTCAGCATTTATAAATTTCTTATCCATTGAGTGTAGTTTAACTTTCAACCTTCAATTCAACATTTATAAATTTCTTATCCATTGAGTGTAGTTTAACTTTCAACCTTCAATTCAGCATTATGCCTCTCCCCATTAAAAAAAAGAGAGAGAGAGAAAAAAAGAAAAAGAAAGTCTTCCTAATAGTACTTGAGATCTATTATTTTCTCTGTTCGGGCCTAATCTGTGCAATAGAAAAGAGGAGTTTAACTCTATTTTGCTTAGCTTCAACCACTGGGGGAGAAGGAGGTGGTGGGGAGGAAGGAGGAGGGAGGGAATGATAAAGGAAAAGAGAAAGATTAATAGAAATTAAAGGGACACAAGATAGTAAGAGCTAAAGACAAGGGACACCAGAATTGCATACATTGGGGGAAGGATGCTTTGCCTGGAGGAGAAAGAGTTAAGTATAGAACGTTAAGTAACATCATAGTCGTGTGTGATCATCAGCTGAAACCCATAACTACATATGTCAATCTTAAATAGCCCCATAACCAGTCCCTGCCTCTGGGTTTTGGGGTAAGACTCACAGGTCAAGATTGGGATCTTCCTAGTTAGAGAGTCACACAGTTGGGAACCTGGTTCTCATAACATTGGGTTTCACTGTCTCTCATAGAATCTTTAACCTATTTTGTGGACTATCTCTTTTATTTATTTATTTTTTATCAAACTACTAATTTTGAATCTTGGCCCCATTATTTTCTAGCTAGATGACACTGAACTGGTTTTCAGTTTTTCTGGGATTTAATTTGCTTTTCCATGATGTCAAGTGGGCATTGCCTGGAACAGAATAAGTGTTCAATAAATATTTGTATTTGATGAATGTCTAAGGTGCCCTTCAACTCTAAAATTGAATGTGTGACCCTGAGACAGAGAGCTTTTCTCCTCCACATGTGCAGTCAAAACCCATTTTTCTGCCAGATAGGAAGAGGAACAAAAGCTGCTCTTAATACGAATGGTTTTAAAGAAAAATGTTGTTATTCTCCAGACCCCCATCTTGCAACGGACATCTGGGTGATATGGGCGGATTGAAGAACTTTTGTCTCTAGCCAAAATAATTCATAAATTCCCAGCTCAAGGGTTGTATCGGGTGAGGTTGTGAGAGTCCTAGAGTTTCATAATATACATTTTCCTCATGGGGAAGATGGAAAAGTTGGACTTGATGTTGCTAAAACACACTTGTTTTTATTCTCATTCTTTGCCTCTTTTGGCTACTGAGCAAATGTAAGATCATTTGCAAACCTTATGGCATGTGTGTATGTATAATAAAGTACATGTCCTTCCTGCTAGCGGATCTCAAGCCAAAGGCAGCAATCCCCCTGCCCTGCACCCCACCATCTTTCAGAGGGAGCAAATGCATTGCAGTGACAAATACAACTTAGAGTAAGTTGCAAAGTGTGGAAATAAACATGTCTGTAAAAAAATGGCAGTTTCCTTCCTCTGGTAGCTATTTCGTTTCATTATACACTTTTCACTTTCACTTTATTATAGAAAGATTTTAATTAAATTTCAGTGTTTAAAACTTAGAGGAAATATTAGACAAAAAGTTCTTCATGGCCTGAAATTATCCTGATAGCATTTCCTTCTGTTCTACGCCTTCTCTTTAAATGTGACCCACCCACCCTTCCTCCTTCCTGTCTTCCCTCCCTCCTTCCTTCCTTCTTTTATCAAGAAATGTTTATGGAGTACTAACCATACACTAGGCACTTTGCTAGGCATGGGGCCCAGAGATCAAAACATAGACTGCAGGGGAGAAAAGCAAATAAAAGAAATCAAAAGTATGTTTTTTAAAAGTGAAAACAGTCCTGGCCAGCTACAGGACTATCCTGGGCCTTTAAAATACTGACCACATTGTTGACTCTCTGCCTCTTCTTCTAATGAGCCTCTTACCTTCAGTGTTCCTCCATGTCCATGCCCAGCTAGCAAAATTCATTACACACTCAGCAGTGGCCTTTAGCCCCATTTTGCTTATACTTATAAGTCGTTTTGTTCACACCACTTTGAGTTACCTTTACACAGATTGTGTGTGTTATGGTTTCTTGTATGGAACTGTCTCCCACAAGACTATCAGCTATGAGCACAGGTTTTATCTTTCTTGTCTTTATAGTTTTCTGCCTTGCACATAGTAGGTGTTCAGTTCAATGTTGGATGAATTTACTGACTAGGATATTAGGACCAGGAACCTACTGTGGGGCTGTTTCTTGAGTAACCCTTTGTCCATCACATTCTTGGGATACTTCTGGCCCATAGGGGCATCCTACCTAAGTTATTGCCTTCTACTTATTAAGTACTCACCAGCTTGTCCCTTTGTCCAATTCCTTTTGTATTTAGTATCCAGACCATGCCCATTAGTTGTTGGCTATGCATTATACTGTTGTGTGTTTTATGTAGACTGATGTAGAGTTTTTTTTTTAACTTTTAACTTTTTTAACTTTGAAAGGATCAAAAAGGCCATCATTTTTCTATCTTTCACAGCACGTTGCATAGTACTGGTTCAGATTGGATGCTCAATAAATGTGTTAAGTGACTATAAATCTGAAAGCATTATACAAAAGCTTCTTAACCAGAAACCCTGCCCAGGGGCTCATTTTCACTGTGAGACTGCTTACTGTACATTTTCCTCATTAGATTTTCTAAGCAATATGCTTGGAGCAGTTTTTGGCTTCATTAGACATTGGGCATGATCACTGTGGTTTATATTGTCATTGTTCTTGCTTTTTTCTTTGTTGATTACATGAGCATACTTCTCATTTTCATAACCTCAGCCCATATTTGTGAGAACTCGATGCTTTGTTGTAACATGTTGGTCTTTGAAGAACAGGCAGAGATATGTAAAATCATACTTGTTTGGGGGAAAAATTGGCAGTGATTTTTCTGGTGGTAATTTAGAACATACCAAACACTCATGATAGCAAATAAACCAATTTGAAACTCACAAGACAAACTCCAAAATTCAGTCTATAATATCCTCATGTGGGTCTATATTTTAATTTAACAGTGCTTGTAGCCTCTTAGCTGCTGCTAGACAATCTGTAACAGAGACGACTTCCTTAGTTCCCTATGGTAGAGAGAAGATCAAACAACCAGAGGGCATGTCTTCTCAGAATGTTTTCCCCAAACCTACAGCATTTCCATTCATATTGAATTTGTTCTCTACATGAAGTTTTAGTCACCTTCTGTATCCATAAACCAGGGTCTCCAAGCTGGCACAGCGTTCAGAATATTCTATAATGAGATATTAGGATAGAGCAGAAGTGTTGAATTATAAGACCAAGGTCACCAAAATATGTTACCTATGCCAAAGAAACACTTTTAAGTCAAGGCCTCAATTTATGGCACTGTTTTAAAAGTTGGGCCTCTCCTACCTCCAATTCTGTTTAAAACTGCTTTGAAAATACACCTTTTGGGCCAACTGTTTTTTTGGCTCCTTCCGCCACGTTAGAGCCTCTGGCAGATTGAGAAGAGCTAGTGTGACAACAGGGCTGTGTCTGTTCCCAGCCAGCTCACCTACTGATGGATGATGCCTGGCAGCATGCCTCCTTGTTGTTTGTTGTATTATTACGACAGAAAGCATTTTCAAAAGCCACATTTATCAAGTTGTCATAATAGTTTGGCTTGTATATCTATCGACTCAGAAAAAAAATAAATCTCTCTTAGCACTAATCTGTGAGAACCACGTGATGCATCACACGCAGAAGAGGCAGTGCAAAATGAATAAGCCATACTGAGTGAGATTCAGGGACTTTTCAACCAACTGATTAAAAGAAGAGGTGTTTTTTATGTATGCATTTCAAAGTCCTATAGTGCCAAAGACCTGTCCCCTCCTTGTTTCAAGAGTACATTTCCATGGGTGGTTGTGTTTGTTGCAGATGCCTTATTCCTAGAATTTTGGAGGGAAAACATTAAAATTTGCCACAAAGAAGGTCAATGACACTCTTAATGTTTAAGATCAATTTTTCATTGGCAAGTATCACCAGATTAAAGTTACCTATTGTGGAGAACCTTATAAGCAAGATAGGGGGTTGGGAGCTCATGATTGTTAAGGGTTGGCAGAGGGATTCGAAATCTTTATCCAGAGAAAACATATACTCAGTAAATGTTTGTTTAAAATACCTTAAATCTATTAATGTTAATAAAGCACTCACTAGATATGCATACATATCTTTAATTATTTAGAGATATAGTATATAATGAACCTACAATATAAACATAGTTATCTGTAGATCCTTTTTTTATTGAGATATCATTGATATATAACATTATATAAGTTAAAGGTATACAATGTATTGATTTGCTGTTTTTCCCCATATACCCTCTCCCTCCCCCCCTTCCCTGTGGTAATCATCAGCCAATTCTCTGTATTTATAGGTCTGATTCTGCTTTTTGTTTGTCTATTCAATTGAATTTATTCAGTTCAATTTAGCTTTTTAGATTTCACATAGAAGTGAAATCATAATCGCTATACTATGTATTAGATTTCCAGGACTTTTTTGTCTACTAATTGCAAGTGTGTACCCTTAAATGACATCTCCCCAATTCCTCCACCCCCAAGTCTCTGATAATTACCATTCTACTCTGTTTTTATGTAGATATTTGTTTAAGTTTATTGATTTATTTTGAGAGTGAGAGAGATGGGTGAGAGGCAGGGAGAGGGAGAGAGAGAACCCTAAACAAGCTCCCTGCTGTCATGCAGAGCCGGAGAGGGAAGCTCCAACTCACAAACTGTGAGATCATGACCTGAGCTGAAATCAAGAGTCAGACATTTAACTGGCTGAGCCTCCCAGGCGCCCCTTTAGATATTTTTTGAAGGAGGTTCTGAACTGACTCCTCTGACTGGGACCAAGCACCACACAGATAAAGTTTCCACACCAACAAGGCTCATTTTTATTGTCATGAAAGGCACTCTAAATTAGAATTAAATAATAATTATGTAAACATGGAATAAAACACAGAGAATTATAGAATTATTATTATAGAATTACTCTTTTCAAACAAAAGAGTGTAACAGAGCTAAAGGAAAGAAGAAATGTGGAACTTAGGAAACCCACCATGGTGGCCTAACTCTACCTCTAACTACGTTTTCTCCCCCATGCCAGGCAAGATCACCACCAACCACCATGATGCACAGATTCTACTTCTAGATGGTATATTTTTAGCATACAGTTTGACCCGTGGATGAGGATAGTGGGCATATGAGGACAGCAGGGTCCTGAGGTTCATGTAACTTTCTTTTTAATGGCTAAGTTGATTGGTATCAAGTGCTGTTTCCTGAAAGAACCTCTTACAATAATGTGTCTGTGGAAAATAAAAAGCAGCCCAACAGTGCATTTGCACTTGGTCCTCTTAAGTGTTCTTAGAATTTGTTATTCCTCCTGAGGTCTTTGTAAAAAGTTCCAGAAATGTAGAAGTGCTTTCGCTGGCTTCTTGGGGATATCCTTCCGCAAAATAGCTCCAGTGAATACTGAAATGCTCAAATTGAAGTGAGAGGAAAACTATGCACCAATACCACATGAAGTCCTGTTTTCAGCTGTAAGTCTGCTTGTCTTGTCTAATCTATGCTCATTTTGGGATCCAAGGTCTAAAGGACTCAGAGTCTTTCTGTCAGCTTGAATTGCTGATATAGTTTATACCTGTTCTCTTGTGAAGAGCTCATGGTTTCCTTTTAGATAACTAAAAAAAGAGAGATAAGCAGATGAATGCTCATATTTTAAAATTATTTGCCCTTGAGTCCATATTTGAAAGGCAAGAGATATAACAAGAAATGCAGTAACCGGTTCTTACTGAGCACCTCTCTTTGCTTTTTCAAAATCAAAGGCAAAGCTTCCTCAGTGATTGTCCTTAAGAACTCTGGAGTCTTAAATATACAATTACCACATTTTCCCAAAACTTGTTCACTGACACCAAGGACGAATCTGGCTATGTCTCCAGAAGAATCTGTTTGCTTAGAGAGGAAAATGAGGAGACCCTTGAGGTAAAAATTGATGTGTTTTACCCAATTTTTTTTACTTTTAAGGAGAGATGAGTTGAATACGCCTCCCTCTTTTAAAGTCTTAAATTATGTAAGTGAGAGGGTGGGGAAGTGAGGGACCAACAAATTGCTAATGCCTGGAAAGAGAGCTTTTAGTTTTCCATGGCAATTCATTTCTTCTATGGGTGTGAAATTATGGTAATGGAAACGAAGATAATATCAGGATTTTAAGAGCTGGAAGAGTTTGGATGGTTTGTTATGTGTTGAGTGTTAAAGTGTGCCTTAACTTTACACTAATCTCATTATAAGTGAGTTAAAATCTGAATAATTCTCAAATAATAGCTTGTGATTGAGATGATTACCATTTTTGAGAGAAGGAATTAGGTCAAAATTAATAAATAACTAGCTAGGAGCAAAGTGCTTAAATGAATAAATAAGGAACTTTGCATACAAATTCAGTTTGGAGTACATTTGAATATTTATATTTTGTTCTTTCATATTTGAACCAGTTCTGAGTCCTTAATTGGTACCGTCCTTAGCTCACTAAACACTATCCTGAAAATATTCTATTGTTCATAGTAAGAAGATGCATTTACTTAAAATCTCTGTTATCAGTGGTCTCTAACTTGCTTTGGAAACCATTTTGGATTGAAATTTCTGTTTGTTTTCATTCCCAAGGGTGAATTTTATTTTGCTTAAATGTGAAAGAAATCATTTGGCTGTTTTATACTAATGAACTGTTAAGAAGGGAAGAAAATATTTTTTACTGCTTGATGCTCAAATGAGGCTTTTGTGCCCAGATAAATGCCTTGGATGAAGAAATTCACACTTGGCACAAATTAAATCCTTACAGTGGAATAATCACTTCATTAATTTAAATAAAACTTATATTCAGGTATAATAAATTTGAACTTTTAAAAAGTGTAAGATTCTCTGCATTGAAGTTCTTTCATGTTACATTTTATAGAGGAGTGTGGTTTTCTTGGAGATGTTCCTGATGTACAATGTGTGTCTAGGTATCCTGTACTTACTAGAAGTAAATTTACCAGAACAGGAGAGCAGCTGATAAACTGATATGGTAACAATAAAGTGGAGTTAACCTCCAGGCCAAAACTCTGCTTGGTTTCTCAGATTTAATCTAGTCTTAATATTTTACACATCTTAAGCATATCTTGTTCCTTTTTTTTAATTTACATGCTTTGAAGTTAGACAAATCTGAGTTCCAATCCCTGGTTCTTTCTTTCCTGTGGATATTTCATTAAGCTTCCTAATCTCTATCAGCCTCAATCTTCTCATCTATTGAAGGGGAATGAGTTGTTGAAAGCTTATTGATAATGTACACAGAATACGTAACCCTGGACAGAATACCTATAGAAGGCGCTCAGTATATCATGGAGGCTAGAATTACAGTTGTTACCCACAATCTGATATGCCTTTCAATAATGAGGACCTTTCCAGTATCCAGCATTACCACTTTAATATCATATTTTAGTTGATTAAATGAAATAAGCTCTCAGTAAGAGGCAAGGCTTAAGTCAGAGAAACAAATTCTTTGTAAATCAATATGAGGTGTTTGACAATTATAGGATATTCTTTTGAAATTGCAGCAAATGTCTCTTTGTGTTGTTTTATTTTTGCTAAATAAGGATTTAAATCAATCGTTTCTATTATGCTCTCACATCTATCTTTCAAGGATGCTTTTAAAATGTGTGTTTGCAGTTGAAAATATATACGGAAAGGCTCATTTAAGTTATTGAAGCAGGTATTTTTCTGCTTTTTATGTTTTGTTTCGGTTTGGCTTTTGGTAAATGATCTCTCTATGATAACCCTTTGGCGTCTGAACAGAGCTTAGTAAATTATCTCAGTCAGTGATCACCAGTCGGTGTCCCACCATCCCAGCACACATTTGACTGAGAAGGGTAACACCCCGAGAGGGCAACAGGCTTATGCAAGGAGAAGAGCAAGTTTACGACTACATCCTCGAACTCCTAATTTAGTATTGTTTTCGTTATTCCTTCAGGGGGAGAAGGTTGGGAAAGGAAAATAAAAAGAAGAGAAAAACATAGAGCTTTAAGGTCTTAATGACTAACACCAGAGTTCACTTTTTTAAAGCGAGAAGTCATCATTGTATCTCCTTGTTTTTCAAACATTCAGTGGTTCCTCTTTGTCTATTGCAAAGTTCAAAATTAGAAGGTACTTCTCTCATCTATAATTCCCCACATAAATCCCAAACTCCAGCAAAGCAAAACCATATCCTTTTATAACTCCTTGTCTTTCCTGTGGTTTCCTTTCTATGTATCCTTAGTCTTCTTTCAAGATCTATTATGTTTTTATATCTGTTACACAATTAATTTATTAAATGTCTACAAACTGCTTACTGTGTGCCAGGCACTGTTAGAAGTACTTCGCAGGGGCGCCTGGGTGGCTCAGTCGGTTAAGCGTCCAGCTTCGGCTCAGGTCATGATCTCACAGTTCATGGGTTCGAGCCCCGCGTCGGGCTCTGTGCTGACAGCTAGCTCAGAGCCTGGAGCCTGCTTCAGATTCTGTGTCTCCCTCTCAATCTGACCCTCCCCTGCTTGCGCTGTCTCTCTCTGTCTCTCAAAAAGAAATAAAAAACATTAAAAAATTAAAAAAAAAAAAAAGAAGTACTTCACAAATATTAAGTCAGTCAATCCCAGGAAGTAAGTCATACTATCCAATTTTACAGATGGTAAAACAGATATTGAAACTGCAGAAGAGAGTCAAGGTTCCAGGAAAGGATTCTGGTTTCAGAGTGGGTCCTCTGAATTTCACATGTCACATATGTACTCAGAATTTCACAACTGAAAAACTTAACCACATTCAGCCAAGACAAATGTCTAAATGGCATGCCACCAAAGGCTTCTGGGTTGTAGAATCCATTACCTTGTAAATGTACCATCAACTGAAACCTACTTATAATCTTTTTAGACTCAGAAATCTGGTATTTTTCAGTAATCATATCAAGAACAGATCCTGCTCTTGCAGGTGGACCCACAATGACTTTGCCCAAGAGATTAATGTTTCAAACTAGAATGCTAGTTTGTTTATTAACTTACAGTGAAAAGTGGAACTATCACTTGGACCAAAATACCCACATCAGCATGACAAGCACACTCTGCCTCTCAACAGTCCTAAGAAACCAGATCACTCTTGGCAAGTTGCTTGGTCAATATTGTAATGAGAGGTATCCCTAGGATGAACAGAACATTCATTGGCATCAGCTAAGTTAGCATGAGGCATCTGTATCATGATGGTAACAGCCTTGCCAATGGGACCTGCAAGACAAGAAACTCATTGGTTTTTGGCCTGGACACTGCTGAGCTGAGCACTGACAACCACATATCGCTGTGATTCTCTTCTTTTCTATGATTATAATGCCTGGCCAGCCCTTCCTTTCCTTTCTCACATTCTGTTGTTAATGTGTGTTAATATTCTCAATCTGGTCACAGTCAAGTCTTCAGGCCTTATCTTTCTATCTCTTTAAGACAGGCTTAGTGCAATTGTATTTTCAGATGCTGTTTTCTTTTTGATAACATCCTTAAGACCTAACGCAAATACTACCTAGCTTATCCTACACTGAATTATAACCACATGAGTGTTTTGATTAATAGCAAAGACAAAGTCATAGTCATTCTTCTTTGTATTCCCAGAAGTAAATGCATTGCCCAGCACGTAACAGGAGCTCAGTGGATGTTTGCTGAATAAGCAGGTAAATGAGGAGGTAGTAAATCATCATGGTTAGGAGTGTAAGCTCTGAAACTGCATGGTCTGGTTTCAAATCTCAGCTCTAGTATTTAACACATGTGATTTGGACAAGTTACTCAACATCCCTGCGCTTCAGTTTTCTCATCTGTAAAAAGAGTATAATTGTACCCTGCCTCCCAGGGTTCCTGGAAAGATTAAATAAATTAATACATATATTGAACTTAGAAATGTACCTGGAATTTCATCTGTTAGTTATTAGTATAATAATTCTCTTAGCATTTTGTATTGTATTTTTACTTGTTTTGTAGAAAGTATGACTTATTTTGCAAAGAGCAGAGTACTGCTTGTCCTTGTTTTAAGTGTCATCATTGAATATTTAATCAAAATTTGTTTTTGTTCAGAGAAATTTAATAAACTGGAAACTCTCTTGTATTACTGATGGGAGTTAGGAATGGTACAACTTTTATGGAATGCAATTTAGCAATATTTATCAAAAGTCTTATAAAAGTTCATTCTCTTTAGTCTGGTAATTTCCCTTCTGGAAATTTATCCTATAGCCACAGGCAGAAACTTGCATAAAAACACTGATATGGGCACAGTTTATCACACTATCATTTATCAACCCCCTCATTGGAAATTACTTAAATGGCAAGTCATGAAAGAATGATTATACAAATTACTTTATCTTATTTAACAGAATATTATGTAGCTCTCAAAACTGTATCTTTAAAGTTATTTCATAGTGTGGGAAAATGCTTCTAAAAAATTGAGGTGGGAAAAGAAAACCCAAACCACAAAATGGATAGGTGATGGAATTCTTTCACACTAAGAAGAAATCAGTAAATCAAACTAACAGTGGTTATCTTTAGATCAGACAACTTTGGGGGATTTTATTTTTGTAATCTTTCTTTTCCAAAACCTCTACAGTGAGCATATATTTTGGAAGTAAAAACAATTCTTTAAGAACTATGAGTTTTAATATCCTTAGGTGTATAATTTTAAGACTTGTTGAATATTAAGTCTCATTTTTACCATATTCCAGATCTAAACTTTTTCAGTGAAATATCTCTTCAGTCTTATACCAGAAATAATTAAGAAGACAGGATTCATTTTTCAGAAAACCATGTATTAATATTTTTTGCTAATAAGCACTAACTATAAATACTTATTTTGAAAAATTTTTGAAGCAAAATGAATGCTTAGTTTCAGCCCTCATGGAAAAATCAGTTTATATGTACAACTTCTTGAGATCTGCTTTGTTTAGTATTGATAGGAATTTGTGTAAGAACATTGTTACTCAGAAGAAAAGAAAGACTCTTACATTAGTCTTTTAACGTTTATTTTTGAGAGACAGAGAGACAGAGTGTGAGTGGGGGAGGGTCAGAGAGAGAGGGAGACACAGAATCAGAACAGAGCTGTCAGCACATAGTTGAACATGGGTCTTGAACACACAAACCATGAGATCATGACCTGAGCTGAAGTTGGCCGCTTAACTGACTGAGCCACCCAGGCGCACCTCTACGTTAGTCTTAAGAGAAAATTGTTTTCATAAGAAAATAGCTTCAGTTTTGAGTTTTTCACAGGTAGTAATGAGTGTTTTTCTTTTTTTCTTTTTCCTTGTGTGTGTGTGTGTGTGTGTGTGTGTGTGTGTGTGTGTGTGTGACCTAGGAGCTGTGAGGGAAGAAATATCCGATATAGAACATGCAGTAATGTGGTAAGTACTGAGATTCTACTTCTACGATTATGATCATGTATTTTTTTAAAGAACTGAATAATGTTAAGCAGTTTTGTGTATCTTGAACAAGCAATCAATTAGCATTTTAATAAGATTTGTCCCCCACTATACTGATGATGCAGCCTTTAAAAATGCATATTTTTAATTCTCCTCAATATAAACTCTCAATCATTTGGCCAGATGGAAATTAACTAGGCTATTTCAAAACAGGGACTCTGTATTTCTTTTCTGCTTTCTGACTTTTCACATCTAAGTGTCTTGAGAACTGATAAGAGGAATGAGTAAAGGGAAACCACTGGGGTCTCATGAAATAAGTATTAGTTAATGAAACTCAGATTTGACAAAGTCATTCATTCATTCAACAAAAACTGTTCAATGCCATCCTTGTAGGACGTACTACACTATACAAGGAAAACTGACATGTGGACACTGTCTTAAAACATCTGTGATAAGTAAGAGATGCAGAGAGAGAAGATAGATGTGCACATAACCACACTTGAGCACAAAGTATGACAAATGCTGCAAGAAAGGGATAAAGTTCTTTGTGGTTAAAAATGAGAGACATCTAAAGGGTCTTCAAGGAAAAAGTGGTTTGAGATAGGGGTTAGAGGAGTAGGAAGGCTGTGTCTTGGTTCGCACTGAGTGTGAGCGGGTGATAGTCCAGAGGGACACAATGGGCAACTTGGGATACAGAAATGTTTAAGGTATGTTCCACATATGAATTTGGATAAAATTGTGCCTACCGGTAATGAAGAAAAGAAGTGAAAGATATTTTGAGGTTACACCGTGAACAAATTTAGATGTTAGAATTCCAAGTTTATATTAGTTTAGTGAATAATGGGGGATCACTAGAGGCTTTGGAGCAAGATTATGATATTGTTTCTTTCACTTCAGGAAGATTCATTCTGTAGTGATATGAGGGATGCTCTGGAACAGGAAATGGATGGGGAGCAACAGAGCTTAAACCAAATGGAACTAGTTACAAGAAAGATCACAGTTAAGGTCACTTTGTAAGACCTAAGAAGCAACATAAATTAGAATGACAAGTTGAAGTGAGATAAAAAAAAAAAACACAGAGGTGTGCGCATATTAGAGCTCTTAAACTGGCCAATCCTCTCTTAGAGTAGCTCTTTCCTCACTAGCTACACGAATGGTGTTTTCCTTTTCTGTTCACAGCTCAAATGCCACCTCCTCAGATTGGTTTCCTTGACCACCGTATCTGATGTGCTTGTCCCACTGCC
The DNA here is from genome assembly GCF_006229205.1 of Suricata suricatta. Taxonomy (NCBI): domain Eukaryota; kingdom Metazoa; phylum Chordata; class Mammalia; order Carnivora; family Herpestidae; genus Suricata; species Suricata suricatta. Next base: position 49,297,108 of record NC_043712.1, on the reverse strand, counting down.
CAATCCCATGTCTCACAGCAGTTAACCTTGCTTCCTTTACAGCACTTTGACCTTCTTTGTAACACTAATCTCTACCAAAGTTTATCTTCTTTGATTACTTGTTTGTTTTCTTTTTTCCCCACTCTAAAAATGTAGACTCCATGAGGATAGGAGCCTCATTCATCTTATTCTCTCCTTTATCCCTAGTCCCTGGAATGGTTGACTCACATGTATTAAGCACATGATGGAAATTTGCTGAATATATAATGGATTCCCAGGCTTCTGAAAAAATGGTGGATACCATTGTCAAAAGTAGGAATGTTGGGAGAAAGCTTGGGAGAGGGAAATGACAAATTTGATTTAGGGACACTATTGAGTTTGACATACAGGCTGTACTTGTAGGTGGTATATTCAACTGTGCAAGGAATATTTGATCTCAGGAAAGAGATTAGGGCACAAGCCATAGAAACACAAATGAGATGCCTAAAATTTGAAGATTTGGAAGCAGTCCCTTAGGGAGAGCATGTAGAGTGCTAAGACGAGAGAACTTTGGTGAATGTCTGTGTTCAGATAGAAAAGAGAACAAGAGCACCCGGTAAACCACAACAGGCACAATCAGAGAAGTAGCAGAATAAATAAAACTTCCTAAAGGTGTTCAGAAGGATAAATGTGGCCAATAGGTTGAAAACTGAAAAAAAAAAAACCCACTGGAGGCACAGTTTCTATAGTGTGCTAGGAACAAAATCAAGATTATGGGGGGTAAAAAAATAAGTATCAATTAGGAAATAGAGTTAGTGGGTATAAGCTATTCTTATTAAGTGTTAACAGAGGTATCTCATCATTTATGGAGTCGCATAAAGGTAGGTGGGTAGTCGGTTTGTTTGCATTGAGTAAACCTTGAGAGATAAATTGATATAAAAGGAGAGATGAATGATATGAGGAGGTAGTGGAATACTTGATGCCCCAGATCCCAAAAGAGACAGTGGGTGATGAGGAATATTGGTAAAGGCAAAGGACATATGCTTCACTCTGAGAAATTAGAAGCAAATTGAGAGAGGAAGTTTTAGGATATAGAAAGATTTTGAAGAAGAGAAAAGATGAGGCTGCTCTCGAGGCACAGGCTCAAGCTTCCTGTAGTGTTTTCTCTATCACCTGCTGACAGTGAAGGAGGTGAGTTGAACTTGAAGAAGTGAGCATGAAGGCCTACAACAGCCACTGGAAAAGTCAAGTGGAAGCCAGCAAAGAAAAATAAGGAATTGTTGGGGGGCAAAGAAGAGGCTCAGCAGAGGCCAGAAAGCTTGATGTGACAGAGAACAAGGTCAGAAAGATGTTAGAATTTAGTCCAGTGGTATTGCAATGTATTGGGGCAGGAACAGAGAAAACTCACATTGGAGGTGATTCATGGCCCGAGTTCTGATGAGATGGGTTGAGAGAGACCAAGATGAATGAAAAGTATATGTATTTTTAACACCCGACTAAGGAGAGTGCAGGGAACTAGCAGGCATGACAATTGGGAGTAGGAGTAATTGTTCAGTGGAAATTTTTGCCTACTTCATTTCTCTATTTCAACTGAGGACAATAGGTGCCACATACTTCAACTGATAATTGGTTAAAAGAATCAAATAGCCGCAGTTCTTAAATTTTTAAAAAGAACAAGAGTTTGTTTTAGAAATGGTATAAAAACATTTACTGAAAATATACTTTTATCATTGGTTTTCTTTATCACTTTTATTGTAGTGATATCTTATATATCAGGGCTATTTTTTAAATATCATAATGTTATTTAACAATATCCATAATGTCCATTCTGTTTCTTTGTAGATTTTGATACAGTGGAAAAGACCCAAACTCTCCTAAGTAGATGAATGCTTAAAGCATCATGAGCAGATATGTGCTTACCCTGTTCTTCAAGCTTTTCAGAAACAGCCCACAATCTCCTTGCTCTCATTATGAACACTTTCATGGACAGATGTAGGCTCAGACTCTGACCTAATATTATTTAAAACGTATAGTGTTACCTGAGCCAACTCTTTACAGCTTGTAGAATCAAACTGACATTGTGTTTTTTATGAGAATCTAAAGTCTTCAAATCATTTGAAACTTTTTTCCCCTGGCTTTTGGCGATGACAGAAGTGACATTGCAAACAAACAAAAAACAAATGAAACATCTCATATGAAAGAATTTTTTCATAATCACATTCCAATTTCTCAAACTAAGAAGTTCAGGGCAATTTAGTTAAATATTCACCTTTTAAATACTTGTTTGGAAAAACTCTAGGGTCCCTTGTTAGGTAAGCCTTCAGGTCAACCCTTAATCCCTGGCAACTTCCTGGGGCTCTTCCAAACCACTTCTCCAAAGATCCACCCTCTTTCTCTATTCTTTGTGGGTGCGGCATAGGACACTTCTTTGGGTTCTTATTCTCCAAGGATGAGGAGGAGAAAACATCTCCTCAGTTTTCTGAGTTGTCTGCATTTCCTGAAGAGTCAGTTCACATACTTTTAAGATTTTCTTGTTAATCACTCTGTAGACAGGGTGTATCAATAAAGAAAGTTCCCATGATGTTTCCCTGGTTTTATAGCCACACTACCTTCTGCTACTATTTCTAGCTGGTTTAAGCAGAATGTTTTCATTTCTAAGGATGTAGTGCATCAAACCTTTTCCATTTCACAGTCCCTACTCTTGTCTAGGAAGGTGGCAAGGCCTTCTTTCCCTAGAAGAAAAGACTAAGGATACTAATGGGAAAAACAATAGGTGTGCACTATTGTTTGCATAGGTGTGCACCCATGTGGGTCATTTAGGTCTCAGATCTTCCCAGGGGGGCCCTCAAAAAAGGTTTCTTTATGCTTATTCAAATTAGACATCACATCTAAGCTTCTTAATCTTAATTAGACATTTATATGGACTTTCAAAGTTAGACCAATATCATGTTACTTATACACTGTTCCTTTGTCACCATCCTTCATCTTCACAAGAGTAGACATTCAGGAGACAATGACCACAGTTAACAATATAATAGGCCAAGGTGCCTGTGGTACCTGGTGGTGCTCTTAAGTTCTTTTTTTTTTTAATTCAAGTTACTTAACATATAGTGTAGTATTGGTTTCAGAAACAGAATTTAGTGATTCATCACTTACATGTAACACCCAGTGCTCATCCCAGCAGGTGCCCTCCTTAATGCCCATCACCCATTTAGACTGTCCATCCCTCACTCCCCTCCCCTCCAGCAATCCTGTTTGTTCTCTGTATTTAAAGAGTCTCTTATGGTTTGCCTCCCTCTCTGTTTTTATCTTACTTTTCTCACACTTGACTGTTCTTTAAAAAAACAAAGCTCCTAAGACTAAAGTTGGGAAGCCACATTTCCATATCTCTTCTAGAGCCCTTCCACAGATGAATGAGAGGGCAGGGATTTCTATGCTAAGAGGTCACAGAAGAGCCATGTCTGATTTTCTCACCAGTGTACACCTGGTGCCTAGCACGAAGTGTCTAACTATTCTTGGGAAACTGTGTGCCCAGGAGCACAGCAAACTGACAGGGCTGCCACTAAATATTTCAAACATTCAAGGGAACCACAGAAATACCTGACACTTGTTGGGCACCATGCAACCTAGTAGATCATGCTGTCTTCCTTTCTATGACATCTTGTTTTTGCAAAGTTGGAGAATAAACCCCACACCCAGTCCTCCTGAAGCTTTTATAAAAAGCAAGTACTGAGAGAACATCAGTGTGGGACAGAAGATGAGGGTGGCATTGTCCGATAAGATTTCATGCTTTAATAAGTTTTCCAATATTCAATGAGTGCAAATTTACCATTAGTAAGTAAACCTGGTTATTTATGAATAAAATAAAATGTTATTTTTCTTTCAAGTATGTGCATTGTTCTTTTCAAAGAGCTATTGTGAGGGTGCAAATACCTATTGAGTTGTTCACACTTATGGTGAATGAATGAATGAATCAACGACATCCTAAGTAAGGTGACATTTGAGCAGAAGCTTTCAAGATGATAGGAATTTTTCCAGGCTACAGTGAAAGACAGTGTTATAAAAAATGGATATGGAATTTGTTCAACAGTTTCTTCTGTGACCTACTGTGTCCCAAGAACTTTTTCTAGGCACTGGGGTATCATAGCTACAGAGAAAGGTAAGCTCCTGTTTTCATGAAGCTTATTCTCTCGTGAGAGAAGACATATGATAAACAAATAGAGAAGTGTGACAGTTTCAGATAGTGAATGATTCTGAAGGAAATAAAGCATAAAGAATGACAAAGGGGAAGTCACTGCATATGGGATAGTCGAGAAATTCTCTCTGAAGTGACATTAGAGCCCTATCATATGTGTGAAGGGGGAGGCATGAAGTAGCCCCGCTTCCCTGAGGCTCTGGTAGGTCACTTTATGAAGTATGGTACAAGGTATGGGGCAGGGAAAGGGGTACTTATCTGTTCTGAAGAGTCTGAACTTCCTCCTACGTGTTATTCTGTAAGAAGCATTTCTAGCCTCTCAGTAAGGGTGACAGGCATTGTTTACAAAAGGACCAGAAGGCTGACAGACAGGGAGTTGCTCGAATCAGCCCCTTCTGTGCATTTCCTTCTCCGAGACCCAGAGCCAGCCAGTCTCCGACTGAAGTGTATGAAAGGCAGTGGAGGGTTTTCTTAACCTCAAGTAACATGTTTCTTGCCTGAGAAAGAAGTTCCGAAGGAAAGAATGGTGGTTTCTTCTTCATAAATGTTCAGAATCCTCCCCCTAGTACAGGGGGCTTCCAGGGGGCTTCCAGAGGGCACGCTGAGCATCCAAAATGGCTCTCCCCAAGGCTGACTAGACTCTGTCGCACTGGCCCTAAGAAACGTGCTTGCTGCTGGATTCATTCATGATTCCCTCCTTAATGACTCATCCAGTTAAAAAGCAAGAATTTTCGTTGTACTGTATCTTCCTTGAGAGAGAGAGAGAGAGCACTCTCATGTTAAACCCTGATAGCACATGTCTCTTACAAGTAACTGTATTAGGACTTCATTTGTAAGTTAATGTAACAAAATGGAGACCAGCCTCTCCTTACCGGTTAGCCTTGTAATGGCAGTGTCTGAGAAACCATCAGGATTGTGGCTAGGGGGAGGAGAGAGTGATTTGAAGGACACACTTCATTTTTCTTTTTCTTTCTTTTTTTTCTTTTAGGTAGGCAAGAATGCTGGAGATTTATTAAGTGTAACCTGGTCACCCATCCCTAATTCTGTTCTTTT
>NC_043712.1:49287729-49291802 GCF_006229205.1 Suricata suricatta | reverse complement strand
TTCTTGATCCACTCATCAGTTGATGGACATTTAGGCTCTTTCCATGATTTGGCGATTGTAGAAAGTGCCACTATGCACATTGGGGTACATGTGCCCCTATGCATCAGCACTTCTGTATCCCTTGGGTAAATCCCTAGCAGTGCTATTGCTGGGTCATAGGGGAGTTCTATCAATAGTTTTTTGAGGAGTCTCCATACTGTTTTCCAGAGCGGCTGCACCAGTTTACATTGCCACCAACAGTGTAGGAGAGTGCTCGTCTCTCCACACCCTCGCCAGCATCTATAGTCTTTTGATTTGTTCATTTTAGCGACTCTGGCCAGTGTGAGGTGTGGTTTTGATTTGAATTTCCCTGATGATGAGTGACACTGAGCATCGTTTCATGTGTCTGTTGGCCATCTGGATGTCCTCTTTGGAGAAGTGTCTGTTCATGTCTTCTGCCCATTTCTTCACTGGATCATTCATTTTTCGTGTATGTAGTTTGGTGAGCTTCTTGTATATTTTGGATACTAGCCCTTTATCTGATATGCCATTTGCCAGTATCTTTTCCCATTCTGTTGGTTGCCTATTAGGTTTTTTTTATTGTTTCCTTTGCCTTGCAGAAACTTTTTATCTTGATGAGGTCCCAGTAGTTCATTTTTCAATTGCATGGACACAAAGACTGAAAGCAGTAACACAGAGCAGAAAAACATCAGCTTCTCTGAATCCTGGGGCAGCAGCTTAGTAGTTATGTGCTTTTGAACAAAATTCATTAACCTCTGTTTTCTTGCCTATAAAAATACCCTTTTTATATATTTCTAAAGAATGTTTGTTAATGTAACATTTATGGTAGTTTAAAAATTGGAAACAAATGGAGGGGGCTGGTTAAATAAACCGTGGTATGTCCACACCATGGAGCACTAAACAATTATTTAAAAACCTATAAAGTTTTCCCAAGACATTTTGAGTGTGAAAGAAACAAACTGTAGAGTAGTATCTTTAATATGATCTCGGTCAGTTTTTAGAAACCCCCAAACTGAGAGTGCCTGGGTGACTCAGTCAGTTGGGTGTCCAACTTCAGCTCAGGTCATGATCTCATGGTTCATGAGTTTAAGCCCTGCATCAGGATATCTGCTCTTGCTCTCCACACAAAGCCTCCTTTGGATTCCCACCCCGCCCCTCTCTCTCTCTCTCTCTCTCTCTCTCTCTCTCTCTCTGCACCTCCTCCACTTGTGCTCTCAGTGTCTCTCAAAAATAAATAAACATTTTAAAACAAGTAAAGAATACTAATTAGCAATTGTTTTGTTAAAAATAAATAAAAGATTGGGGAGCCTGAGTGGCTCAGTCAGTTAAGCGTCCAACTTCAGCTCAGGTCATTCATTATCTCATGGTTGTGAGTTCAAGCCCCACGTTGGTCTCTGTGCTGCCGGCTTAGAGCCTGGAGCCTGCTTCAGAGTCTGTGTTTCCCTCTCTCTGCCCCTCCCCCACTCACAAGCTATCTCTCTGTCTCAAAAATAAACATTAAAATAAATAAATAAATATTTAAATAAAATAAAGTAAGTAAAAACCCCAAACTGAAGTATGTCCGGGGTGTGGTGTACCGCTGATCACAATGATTATGTAATGCAGAGAGAGCTTTTGAGTAACTTAATGACTTTCCTTTCTTTATTCTGTATATTTCTGTAGTACGTTAGACTTTTTACAGGACATATATTCTTCTAAAACTGTCATAAATTTAAAAATATAAGAAAGAAAATTAAGTTGGGGTAAAAGATTTTGCAAGTCATTAAATATGTATTTATTTTTGAAACCTTGAAAAAAATACCTCACAGAGTTTTCTGAGGAAAACATGGGGAAATATCTAAAAAAGCAGTCAGCATGGTGCCCAACTCAGTCATGTTGGGTCTGCCCTGCTTCAGTTCCTTTCCTCAACTCCCCCTTTCTGTGGCAAAGTACTCTTCCCAGGGTAATATACACTATTTATAAAAGTGAAAATTATGTCACTTTAAGTTTCTGAAGTTCAGCCTTACTGTGTGACATCATGGGGAACTTCTCTTGATTATTTTGCCAAGTAAACAGGTTCTAGGTATTCTAGAACAAGAATGTTAGTCCTCATCTCTGGCAGAACTGCAGACTTACAATGAGCCTTCCCTGGATGAAGTATAGGAAAATGGACTTTCTATAGAATGCCCATAGGCTGCGCAGTTAGGTCTCTGGCAGCTGTAAAGCTTGGCTGTTCTTTGGACGACAAATGTTTGGTTGGAATTGCTATATGTTCTCGGGAACATATCCCAGGGGACCAATCAATGTCTCCCCTAAGGAGTCTAGCTTACCACCAAGATAGAATGAATGTAGAATGACAGCTTAACTACTCGTAGGGCTTTGGCTTTGTGGTTTGTGTGCATGCGTGTGTGCGTGCGTGTGTGTGTGTGTGTGTGTGTGTGTGTGTGTGTGTGTTTCCCTTTCAACATTGAGAATCGCCGTTGCTGGAACCAAAGGATGTTCTTTAGGGAGCACGTTTCCAGGAACATCTTGATTTTCTTGACTTGGACCACAGCTCTTTCTATTTATGAGGAAATTAGTAACAAAGGAAAATAATTTTTAGGGGGCAAGAAGTGATAAGTGACTTTTATTGTTTCTCTGAGGACAGCGTCCCTGTCCAAACTCTGTCAGCACCAGTGCTGACAAAACTTCCACCATCCAGCAAATGAATTAATCTCTACGTGAAAGTATACAGCATGCCATGTGGATAACTAGAGGTTGATTTTGGTTCAAAACACATCATTTCTCTTTCAATAGTTAAACACTGAGCATTTAGAATAAATGGTTGAAAATATCTGCAGCAATTACTCTGGGAAAAAATGCTCATATTTTATGACTAACTGTTTTATCATTTGTGGCATAAAGAAATAAACATTTTTTTAATGATTCACAGATTCCTTCATTTGGTAGATCTGTCTGGTGGATATAGATCTCTCTGCAGTGCTTGCCGCCAGGCAGCTAGCCAATTTTTTTTTTCCTCCCCAGTGGGTTGGACCCTTCTGCTTTTCTTCTCCCCTAGGCCTTCTTTTGACTGCTACACACATTTCTTTTTCTTTTAATGCTTTTTCTGACATGTCTTTATTGGACCCCTCTGAAGTCTCTCGACTTTTCCTTTCTCCTTAATGTGTTCTCTTAATTCATTTTTTATCCTTTGCCTCAATTTCTTCCTCTCTGGGAGGGGTGTCATATGAACATGACCCCATGGAGAGAAACATGGCCGGGCGGCTCTGCCGTTGCTTACTTTGTCATTGGGCAAGCTCTTCAGACTTCTCACAGCCTCAGTTTCTTCAGTCATGAAGTCGACATAAGAGTCATCATGTTCGCTTCACAGTGCTCCTTTACAAGAATCAGAATCAATAATGCGGATACACAGGAGGTGTTCAATGAATTTTAGTTCCTTCTCCCACCTGATATGGCAAAGATACGTAAGTGATGGTCTTCCACAAGTGCTCCATTCCCTAGCTAAGGATGAAGGATCCCTAACTCAAGATAATATGAAGAACCCCAAACTGTCGGGTAAAATATAAAAGGAAATCTATTGTTACAACCAATTTCTGCTTATTGGCATCCGTCTGGTATATTTAAATGCCATAGGTGACTTGCCCCCTAAGTTGGTCATAGTTAGTTTATTCTAAGCCAGCATCATCCCATGGAGACTGTTGGAGGAAACATTGACAATACTTGAGTGATATGATCGCGCCTCCCTAAAATCACACGTTCTGGTTCACACATGTGATGCTGACTGATAAGAAATAAGTGTGCCTCGCCTAACAGCTATGCTCTTTTCCTGTGGATGGATAGCTACGTGCCCAGCAACTGCTTTCTTAAGGCTGTTAGCATGTACTTGGTCAACCCAGAATTTGTTTCCTTCAGTATCATCATGATCCCATGCCATATTGAAACTCTCTGAGGTAAAAGTTCAGCTAGACCTTTTGCAGGTGTGTGTTTTGTTATTAATGCTACAGTATTGGCTTGAGAGATTTTTGTTTTTTGTTTTGTTTGTTTTTTTTTTAATATAACACAATTTATTTTTTTAACATATGCAATTATTTTCC